>NW_004444009.1:2611840-2673544 GCF_000243295.1 Trichechus manatus latirostris
ACTGTTAAATGAGAAACTATTTTGTTCTGTAAGCCTTCATCTTAAGTGAGAATAACAGCACAATTGGAAGAGCGTAGTCAATGTCACTGAATGTGCATGTAGAAATTTTTGAAATGGTGTATCTTTAGCTATGTGTATTTTTACCAAAAAAAACATTGAGAAGTTAGAAGGTTGACATGTTGTGGGGTTGTTAACCAATGTCATAAAACAATATGCGTACTACTGTTTCATGAGAAACTATTTGTTCTGTAAGCCTTCACCTGAAGTACAATAAAAAAAAGAAAAAGAAAAGAAAAAAAAAAGCCTTTGGCTCAGTAATTCCACTTGTTTGAAAGAACATGTAGGCCAATTCTGAGAACTACAAGTAAAGTAGTTGTTCTCAAAATTTATTATACATAAGAATCACCTGGGGATCTTATCAAACTATAGATTCTGATTCAATACATCTGGAGTGGAATCACTGCCATTGCCTGGGAACTTGTTGGAGATACAGATTCTCAGTGGGAGTTCAAACAGGAGTGAACCAGTTCGAAGCCCTGTTCTGAACCCTTTAACTAAAGTTATCCTTCTATTAAACAAAAACAAGCATCTCTCGAGACAATGGTACATTATTACTTGACAGCTGGGTGAAAAAAATTTTAAACTTTTAATTAAAAACAAATATAAAAAGTTTAAGGTAGGTATTTGCATGATAAAGTACAACATGTTAATGGTAGAATCTAAGTGATGGGTATATGGGTATTCACTGTAAAATTAGTTTAACTTTGTTGCATGTTTGACAATGTTCATAATACAATATTGAAGAAGAAAAAAGAACATGTAGATATTTACTGTAGTGTTTTAAATAGTGAGAAACAGGGACGGGCATTGGTTAAAGTAAGGTACATCTTACCATGGATCATTCTGCAGCCTCTAAAAATAATGTTATACAAGATGATTTAATATCATGAAGGAAATTGAATATACATATTCTAAGTTAGGAAAGCATGTTCAACAGAATACAGAATATATAGTATGGTTTTATTTTCTAATAAAATGTATGAATGCAGGGATGGACTCCACAAGAAAAATATGACATAAGTGCTGTATCTGAATGGTAGGACTGTTGGTGACATTTTTTCTTTGTGCTTTTCTATAATATTCTGTAATAAACTATTCTATGGTAAAATATTTCTTTAACATTCTATAATAAAGACATGTGCCCCAAAGTCTTCTCTCTAGAAGCTGTTACCTCTCTCCTTGCCCTCCTTCTCCTTCCTGTGGTCTCTTACCTGGCTGATTCCTCTGGTTACTTCACAGGGGACTAAAACCGGAAGACACCTACAGCAACAAGGACATGGAAGCAGCATTTGAAAAGGCCTCGCTGGACATGTTCAACAAGAAAACCAAAGCCTCCCTTTACCTCTCCACACACAATGGGAACATGTACACCTCATCCCTGTATGGGTGCCTGGCCTCGCTTCTTGCCCAGTGAGTACCATACCTGGCCGCACCTCCTATCCTCACACACTGAGGGGCAGCCAACGACATACTTCCTCTTCTGGTTCAGAATTTTAAAGAAAGAGAGACGAAGAGAATAAGAAGGGGGAAAGGGAGGAAGAAAAGAAGGAAGAAGGGAGGATGGAAGGAAGGAAGGAAGGGGAAAGAAACTTGTTTCAAAGGTATATTTATAGGTGAATTTATCTGCATTAAACAGTGGTCTCTAAAGTGAAGTTCATGTATGTCAAGGAGTGTGCAAGATCTATTTGGGTGCAGCAAGAAAATAGAACTTTTTTTTCATATTTTTATCACACCCATTTAAAATGTCTTTACTTAGTAGAGCATGGTGGTTAAGAGCGTCTAGCTTTAGAGTTCACAATCTGGACTCAGATCTCTCTGTACCATTTATTAGCTTTGACCTTAGAAATTTTACTTAAATTTTATGTGCCTCACTTTCCCATCTGTAAAACTTGGATTATAATAATACCTACCTTACAGAGTTTTGGTGAGCATTAAGTGTCTTTTACCAGCTGCTGTGGAGTCAACTCATAGTGACCTCATGTGTGTCAGAGTAGAACTGTGATCCGTAGGGTTTTCAATGGCTGATTTTTCAGAAGTAGGTCACCAGTCCTTTCTTCCAAGGTGCCTCTCAAACCTCCAATCTTTCAGTTAGCAGCCAAGCATATTAACCATTTGCACCTCTAGCATTAATCAGGTGCTCAAATGTTAGCTGTTATTTTTATTGATATTCTATCTTGTGTGGTTTATAAGGAAATAATTGTACTACGGTATATGTATGGAGTCCCTTTGTGGTGCAAACAGTTAAGACATTCAGCTGCTAACCGAAAGATCGGAGGTTCGAGTCCATCCAGGGGCTCCTCAGAAGAAAAACTTGGTAATCTACTTCAGAAAAATCAGCCATTGAAAACCCTATGGAGCATAGTTCTACTCTGATACACATGGAGTCACCAGGAGTTGGAATCGACTCAATGGCAAGTAGGTTTTTTGTTTTTGTTTTTTTTAAATTGGTATATGTATATAACATAGGAAAAAATGTATATGGGTATACTTGATCACGTTACTGATGGGGAGATGATCAAAACGTGACTGCTGAAGCCTAACCAGTCGACATGGGAGCCACGAGGGTGATTCTTGTGATCTGGCCTCCATTTGGAAGTGCTTTCAAAGTTCGCTGAGTTCATCTTGTCCTTGTGTGGATATATTCCCTTTGTACCCTAAAATTCTGCTGTGCTCACTGTACATTTTATATCTCAGACTTCATCTGCTGTCCTCTTGGCTATGTTTCCTACTTCTGTACCTGCCCCCAGGGTCAACCCAAAGTCCCTCTAGATGTAGAATGCCCTGAAACCATTTGTGGTTGCAGGAGGTAGACAGGGATTAGACTGGGCAGATAGGTTGGTGGCTTATTTGAAGCACAGAATAAAATGCTGGTGTATTTTTTGTTTTGATTTGTTTCCCTGTAGTCACTCTGCCCAAGACTTGGCTGGCTCCAGGATCGGTGCATTCTCCTATGGCTCTGGCATGGCAGCAAGTTTATTTTCACTCCGTGCGTCCAAGGATGCTTCTCCAGGTGAGTCCCATCTTTCCATCAAGGCACTCATGACGATTCATCTGATAAAAAAAACCGTCTTCTGCCTCACAGTTCACAGCTTGACGGAATTATGCTGTGATTGGGAACAAGGGAAATCACTAAATGGATTTAAGCAGTGGAGTATGTTTGTCTAATTTATGTTTTTAAAGCACCTCTTGGCTACTACTTAGTGAGTAAATTGAAGAGGAACAAAGGTAGTGTCTTAGGCTGGGTTCTCTAGAGAAGCAAAACCAGTGCAGCGTATAAATATATATATACAGAGAGATTTGTATAAAGGAAATAGCTCATGTGGTTGTGGAGGCTGGAAAGTCCCAAGTCTGTGGGTCAGGCTGGAGGTTTCTCATGACTCATGTAGCTGCAGGTGCTGTCAAATCCAAGATCAGAAGGTCAGATAGCAGGCCTCTGGTTCACAGACTGTGAAGTCAGATGAATCCCAAGATCTGCAGGTTAAGATGGCAGGTAAGCTGCTAGCTCAAGCTCTAAGAACCAGAGATCAGATTAACATGAGCCAGCTGCAGGATCTACAGTGAGCAAAAGCCTGCTAGCCTTGCCAGAAAGTCCACCTATATTGGATACAGGCCACACTCCCCCAGGAAACTCCCTTTCAACTGACTGGCTGCTCACAACAGATCTCATCATGGAGGTGATCACATTATATCAAATCTCATTATGGAGATGATTGTATCATTAAAAAGCTGCCAAACTACATAGTAACTGCCAAACCACTGAGGATCGTGGCCCAGCCAAGGTGACATACGACCTTAACCACCACAAGTGGATATGGAGAAACCAGCGAATAGGCCAGGCAAGAAAAGAACTACTAAGGTGGTGAGTTGGTTGCAACTCGTTAAAGAGAAGTTGATGAATTTGAGGTATCCAGCAAATATTTGCTGATTATTTCATGATTAATGTAATCAAGGACACACATCTAAGCACTATATGGGATATACCTTGACTAGATGAGTGTGTTAGCATAATGTTTTGGTAACATTATGTTTGCTGCCCTTCATCATTTCTTGATATTCTAAGCCACACACAAAGCACTTTCCCCAGGGTTTCAACTCCCACAGAACCCGGCTGTTGGTGATTGATACGACAATGAAGCACGTTAAGCATCTCACTTTTCCTTCCCAGGCTCCCTGCTTGAGAAGCTGGTGTCTAGTGTAGCAGACCTGCCAAACCGCCTAGCTTCCAGGAAGCGTATGTCTGCTGAGGAGTTCGCAGAAGTAATGGACCAGAGAGAACAGTTTTACTGCAAGGGTAAGAAAAGGAGCAGGACGAGAGAAGGAGAAGGCAATTCATCTCAGATTCCATGCCAGTAGCTTGGAGCCAGGGGACAGTGGTGATTCAGTGGTAGAATTCTCTCACCTTCCATGCAGGAGACCCAGGTTCTATTCCTGGCCAATGCACCTCATGCACAGCCACCTGTCCGTGGAGGTTTGCATGTTGATATGATACTGAACAGGTTTCAGTGGAGCTTCCAGATTAAGACAGACTAGGAAAAAAGGCCTGGCAATCTACTTCCAAAAAAATTAGCCGATGAAAACCCTGTGGAGAGCAACGGTCTGATCCACAACTGATCCTGGGAAGGACAGATTACCCAATAAGCAAGGTATGCACGGGCTTACTTGTGCTTACTTATTAATCTCGAGTGAATAATTTCCCCTGTTTTTCACACGTGGTGAAATTGTTCACAAATAAGTCTGTGCATACCTTGCTTACTGGTTAATCTGCCCTCAATCATGGGGATGACATAGGACTGGGCAGCATTTTGTTCTGTTGTACATGGGATCACCATGAATCAGGGACCAACTAGACAACAGCTAACAACAACAACAACAAGCTGGAAGCCAGGGAATCTAGAAGTCCAGAATATAGTTAACCATGGTCTAGACTTCTATGAAATATGACTGGGAGAAGATCTGCTAGATCCAAAGGGTCAAGAACTGGGTGTGGAAGCAGAAGGCAGAGTTGGGAACAGGTAGGAGATGGCATAAACTTCCCAGTACAGAATGCAGCAGCTGCCCAAAACAGGATACTGGAGAATGTAATCCCACAGAAGCCAGAAGTATGGTTCTTGAAATACGTTATCTATGCAACAATGGAAAGAGCCCAGATGCTAGAACTAGATGTCCAAATTTGAATCTGAGCTGAGCAACTCACTAGCTGTGTGCCTTTGGGAAAATTATTGCACTGTTCTCAGTTGCCTCATTTCTAACAGGATACCAACTTTGCAGGGTTGCCAAACAGATTAATCAATTAGTGTACATAAATGTTACCAACAAATATTACTGTCTACTCTCAACTGCCCTCTTACCCCACCAAACATAACAAACTATCACCCAAAAAAAGCAACAAATGAAAAGGAAACAAAAGCCAAAGAAAGGTAAAACTGGAAAGACTAGATGGTGGTTTCAAAACTTTGATACCCACATTTTCTCTAGCAAAACTTGAGACACATGGCTTGCAGTATATATGAAAAGAAGATAGAACATATGAAATTGGGAATGTGTCAATGTTCCCGAAAACCTAGACCTTGTGGTAACTGATCTCATCTGGAACAGGGGACGTGATAGAGCTAACTGGAAAAACAATTTTAAAAATTGGAAGTAAGCCAAGTGTACATCAACAGATGAATGGATAAACAAAATGCGGTATATCCACACAATGGAATATTATTCACCATAAAGAGAAATGTAGTTCTGATACATTGTATGACATGGATGAACCTTGAAAACGTTATACTGAGTGTAATAAGTCAGACACGAAAGAAGAAATATTGAAATACGTGAAATATATTTCACATATACGAAATATCTAGAACAGGCAAATGCATAGAGACAAAAGTTTATTAGTGGTTACCAGGGGCTAAGAAGGGGGACAAAAACAGGGAGTTACTGCATAAGGCATACTGAGTTTCTGTTTAGGATGATGAAAAACATTTTGAAATGGATATCACAACATGGAGAATGTAATTATTGTCACTGAATTATACACTTAAAAAGGTAAATGTCTTGTTATCTGTATTTTACCACAATAAAATTTAAATAAAAAACAGGACCTCTTAGGTGAACATTAATGGACAAAGCACTGAAGCGCTACAATGAAATCATAGCCAGAGAACTTAGGGCTAGGCAGGAAATGTCTATTAGGAAACTGGAAGTTTTGATGTCCACCTCAACCTAGGTATCACTGGCAAAAGGACCTGATGAAGATTTCAGTGGAGAAAGGGCATGTTTACTGTAGGTAAATGTCATCCTCTTCCAATAAAAATGCGAATAGCTAAACCTTAAGTACCAGATTCAAGGTGGCTGCTTCTCTGATTCTTCTGCTGGTCTAGTGTCCCGGATGGTGTATTATAGGTGACCTAGCAGCTCCCACCAGCACAGACTGAAGAGCTTCACCATGAAGTGATAGCATCTCTATTACTCTTTTTCTCTTCCCTTCCGCCATATAGCTCTTTTTGAGTGTTGCCTTTTGTGTTCATTCCACAGTGAATTTCTCACCCTCTGGTGATACTAACAGCCTTTTCCCAGGCACTTGGTACCTGGAGCGAGTGGATGAGATGTATCGCAGGAAGTACGCCCGGCGCCCGTTCTAAAGGCGGTGAGTGAGTCTGCCAAGTTGAGGGCATAAAACCATGATGTCTTTCCTCTGGGTGACAGATGCAATTTTGATACTGTAACCAGGCCAGAGAGGGTCCATTGCTTCCAAACTGATCAGTGGTGGGGAGTTCGTACCATGTTGTTAGTGTTTTAGGTGCTACAAAGTCAGTTCCGACTCATAGCAACCCTATGTACAACGTAACGAAACACTGCCCAGTCTTGTGCCACCCTCACAGGCATTGCTATGCTTGAGCCCATTGTTGCAGCCACTGTGACTATCTGCCTCACTGAAGGTCTTCCTCGTTTTGGCTGATCCTCTACTTTACCAAGCATGATGTCCTTCTCCAGGGACTGGTCCCTTCTGATAACATGTCCAAAGCACATGAGATGAGGTCTCACCAACCTCCCTTCTAGGGAGCACTCTGGCTGTACTTCTTCTAAGAGAGATTTGTTCATTCTTCCGGCAGATCTTGGTATATTCAATATTCTTCACCAGCACCATAATTCAAAACAATCAACTCTTCTTCAGTCTTCCTTATTCATTTTCCACCTTTCTCATGCATATGAGGCAACTGAAAATATCATGGCTTGGGTCAGGTGTACCTTAGTCCTCAAAGTAACATCCTTGCTTTTTAACACTTTAAAGAGGTCTTTTGCAGCAGATTTGCCCAATGCAATATGTTGTTTGACTTCTTGATTGCTGCTTGCATGGGTGTTGATTGTGGATCCAAGTAAAAGGAAATCCTTGACAACTTCAATCTTTTCTCCATTTATCATGATGTTGCTTATTAGTCCAGGTGAGGATTTTTGTTTTCTTTATGTTGAGATGTAATCTATAGTGAAGGCTGTAGTTTTGATCTTCATTAAAGTACCATGAGGGCCATTAAAACTTGGGGCAAAACCTGGGGACGGACATGTCATTAAATCTTGAACGTGAATAGAAGAGTAAGACTTGTCTACCCAATATACTCAAAATACAAAGCTGCCCTAGAAGCCTGAGAGAAAATTAGCACTATAAATGGAAGCGGGCTGTGAACCTGAACCTATGGCACTCATTCCTCCCAAGAGATAAGATCAGTATCAAGATGAATAGTTTCAGAAACGGTACAGTCTAGTGTGCTGGGGACAGATTCCTAAGGAAACAAAGTGGTTGGGAGTTTTCTCAGAGCCAGAAGCCTGGGCTAGAGGGAGCTTTAGGCTAGGGGAAACCAAAACCAAAACCATTGCCGTGGAGTCAAATCCAACTCACAGCAACCCTGTACGACAGAGTAGAACTGCCCCATAAGGTTTCCAAATAGAAGAAAGTTGCCACATCTTTCCCCCTCAGAGCAGCTGGTGGGTTCAAACCACTGATCTTTATGTTAGCGGCTGAGCTCTTAACCACTGCGCCACCAGGACTCCTCTTAGGCTAAGGGGCCAGGCAGCAATTCTTATGCCACAAAGTTCCTTCTGGGGAGTAGCAGTGAGGTTTGGGAAATAAGTGAGGAGGGGGCATAGGAAGAGAAGAGTTTAATGGAAGAGGGTTAGGGTGAGAGGAGAAATGGGAGAATTCTTTAGGGTACTTCTAAAAGAAGAATCAAATGTTTAGAATTGTAATCTTATAGTTCATGTCCCCATAAGGTTTTCATTGGTCAATTTTTTTCAGAAGTAGATCACCAGGTCCTTCTTCCCAGTCTGGCTTAGCCTGGAAGTTCCACTGAAATCTGTCCACTATGGGTGATGCTGATGGTATTTGAAATACTGGTGGTATAGCTTCCAGCATCACAGCAACACGCAAGCTATCATAGTACAACAAACTGACTCTTGAAAGTGTTAAAAAGCAAAGATGTACACCAAACAGAAAAACTAACTCAAAATGGATCAAAGCCTAAAGATAAAACCTAAAACTATAAAGATCATGAAAGAAAAAATAGGGACAACACTAGGGGCCCTAATATATGGCATAAACAGAATACCAAACATAACTAAACATGCACAAAAAGCAGAAAATGAACTAGAAAAATGAGACCTCCTGAAAACTAAACTCTTATGCTTATCAAAAGATTCTTCCGAAAGAGCCTATAGACTGGAAAAAAAATTTTGGCTACGACATATCCAACAAGAGTCTAATCTTTAAAATTTATAGAAAATGTCAACACCTCAACAACAAAAAGACAAACAATCCAATTAAAAAATGGGCAAAGGATATGAACAAACACTTCACTGAAGAAGACATGGAGGCAGCTAACAAATACATGAAGAAATTCTCACAATCATTAGCCATTAGAGAAATGTAAATCAAAACTACAATGAGATACCATCTCACCCCGACAATACTGGCACTAATAAAAAAAATACAGAAAATAGCAAATATTGGAGAGGCTGTGGGGAGACTGGAACTCTTATACACTGATGGTGGGAATGTAAAATGGTACAACCACTACAGAAAATGGTTTGGCGCTTCCTTAAAAAGCTAGAAATAGAAATACCATATGATCCAGTGTCTTAGTCATCTAATGGTGCTATAACAGAAATACCACAAGTGGATGGCTTTAACAAAGAGAAATTTATTCTCTCATGGTCTAGGGGGCTAGAAGTCCAAATTCAGGGTGCCAGCTCCACAGGAAGGCTTTCTCTCTCTGTGGGCTCTCGGGGAAAGTCCTTGTTATCAGCCTTCCCTGGTCTAGGAGCTTCTCAGCACAGGGACCCCTGGTCCAACGGATGCGCTTCCCTCCTAGTTCTTTTTTCTTGGTGGCATGAGGTCCCTCTCCTCTCTGCTCACTTCTCTTTTTTTATATTTCAAAAGAGATTGACTCAAGATATAACTTAATCCTGTAGATTGTGTCCTACCTCATTAACATAACTGCCTCTAATCCTACTTCATTGGCATCATAGAGGTTAGAATTTACAACACATAGGAAAATTACATCAGATCACAAAATGGTAGACAATCACACAGTACTAGGAATCATTGTCTAGCCAAGTTGACAGATATTTGAGGTGGGACACAATTTAATCCATAACATTCTACCCTTTGGCCTCCAAAAATTCATGTCCTTGCAACATATAAAACACTTTCAATCCATCATATCACAGCAAAAGTCTTAAATTAATTCCAAGTCCCAAATCCAAAAGTTCCTCTTCATCTGTGAAATCTAGAATATAAGTTAACTTCCAAACAAGTGTACTTCCAAAGTACAACGGTGGAACTGACACAAACTAGACATTTCCATTACAAATGCGAGAAACTGGAGGGAAAGAAGGAATAACAGGCACCAAGCAAGTCAACAGAACACATTACATTAGCTCTAAAGGCTTGAAAATAATTCTCTGTTCTCTGAGACCTTTTACACAATGGCCCTGCCCTCCAGGCTCTGGGTGTTGGCCACACTGTCTGGATTCTGGGTGGAGGCTCCCCAGCCCTGGATTTTAGCTCCACTTTCCAGGCCCACTGGAACAGCAACTCTGCTCCCTCACATTTGGATGGCCCCATTCTACTAGTCCATCTGAGTGTCAACCCTCCCCCCTCAGCCTGGCAGGCAGTATTCTTCTACCCCTGGGCATGTCAGCCGCACCCCCTCACCGTTGGGCAGTGGATTCAGCCCCATCTGCTGGCACTCGTGAAGAGGCAGCCCCACACTCTGGAACTGAGTTGGTGAAGATCTGATTCTTTGAAACCTAGGAGGCTGTGGCTCCAGCCTTTGAGACCCCAGAGGTTGTGGCCCTTTGAGCTTGTGGCAGCTCAGCTTCCTGTGTTCCTTATCTCTTCAGCTCCTGCTTCCTGGTTCCTTGGCCTCTCATCCCTGTGTGCCTCTCCACCGGCGTTTGCCCTGCGGGGGCAAATGTTCCAAAGTTCTGTAGCTTCACCAATAAGTGCGTGAAGGCACTCCATGCTGCTAGTAAACTTCAGCTGGAAGGCACTCAGCTCTCTTGCTCTGTGGGTTGGCAATCCTAGCTCCACCGATAAGTGCCCAAAGGCATCTCACTCTGCCAGGAAGCCTCCTGCACAAAGGCACTCAGCTCTCCTGCTCTGTGGGTCAGCACCAGCACTGTCTGTTGTTGTTCTCCTGGTTCTGCTGCTGTCATTTCTCTGCTGCTGTCATTTCTCTGATGCTGCTTCTGCTGTCTGCACCATGTCCAATGTACTCTCCTCACTTTCTTCTGAGTACCTCAAAAGAGGTTGACTCAAGATACAACCTAATCTTGTAGATTGAGTCCTTCCTCATTAACATAACTGCCTCTAATCCTGCCTCATTAACATCCTAGAGGTAGGATTTATAACACATAGGAAAATCACATCAGATCACAAAATGGTGGACAACCACACAATACTGGGAATCATGGCCTAGCCAAGTTGACACATGTTTTGGGGGGACACAATTCAATCCATAACACCCAGCAATCCCACTTCTAGGTATATACCCTAAAGAAATAAGAGCCATGACACAAATAGACATATGCACACCCATGTTCCTTGCAGCATTATTCACAATAGCAAAAAGATGGAAACTACCTAAGTGCTCATCAACAAATGAATGGATTAACAAACTGTGGTACATACACACAATGGAATACTATGCAACAATAAAGAATAATGACAAATCCATGAAACATCTCACAACATGGATGGATTTGGAGGACAATATACTGAGTGGAATGTCAATCACAAAAGGACAAATATTGTATGAGACCACTATTATAAAGAAATAAAAAAGTTTTACACACACACAAAAAAATTCTTTGATTACCACGGATAGGAGGAGGAGGGAGAGAAAATTATCAAATAGATAGAAGACATGTGTTAATATTGGTGAAGGGAAAGGCAATACACAATATGGGGCAAGTCAGCAAAACATGACCAAGGCAAGGGAGGACACTGAGCAGAAAACAAGAACAAAGGGCTACAACAGTAATTACTATAACATAGACAATCCTGAAACAATAGTATTAACAAACAATAATTTACAAAGGGATACATAGGTAGATAGGTATGCCAAGAGGTGTGGGAGGGTGTCAGGGAACACATCCACCTGCAAATATAGGTTTGATGGTGGATATTTCTACATACATAACTGTGGGTGTTGCTTATATATTAATAGACAATAGGCCACACAAGGGCCACAGTCAGGGCAACTTTTTGGAGCTCTGCTGGTGCAGTGGTTAACCAAAAGCTCAGCAGTTTGAATCCACCAGCAAATTCTTAGTCATAAGCAAACATCTTACGGGATGAAGTTCCTAGGCTTGAAGGTAAAGGACCATAGACTAGGGAGACATCTATGTCAATTGGCACAACATAGTTTATACACACAAAGTTCTGCATCCTACTTTAGTGAGTAGCATCTGGGGTCCTAAAGCTTGTGAAGAAGAAACAACTATTGGCCTCTTACCATCCAGAGCAAAGGAGAATGAAGAAAACCAAAAACTCAAGGGAGCAATTGGTCCAAAGGGCTAATGGACCACATGAGCCACAGCTTAGATGACCCCAAGACCAGAAGAAAAATTGTAGAACAAACAAATTCACAAAAAAGACCAGACTTACTGATCTGACAGAGACTGGAGAAACCCCTGAGACTATGGCTCCAAGACACCCTTCTGACCTGGAACTGAAGCCATTCCCGGAGACCACCTTCCAGCCAAACCATAGACAGGCCCATAAAATAAACAATAACACTCGAGAGGTATGTGTTCCTTAGAACAATCAATTTTGTGAGATCAAAAGGGCAACATTTGCCCAAAAGCACAGACGAGAACGCAGGAAGGGGTAGAAAATCAAGACGAAAGGAAATAGGGAATCTAGGGTGGAAAGGGGGAGAGTGCAACACATTGTGGGGAATAAAACCAATGTCACAGAATACTTTATGTACAAACTATCAAATGGGAAATGAATTTGCTCTGTAAACTTTCACCTAATGCACAATAAAAAATTAAGGAGGGAAAAAAAAAAAAGCAAAGATGAAACTTTGAGGACTAAGGTGTGCCTGACCCAAACCATGGTATTTTCAGTTGCATCATATGCATGCAAAAGCTGGGCAGTGAATAAGGCAGACTAGAGAAGAATTGATGCCTTTGATTATGGCGTTGGTGAAGAGTATTGAATATATCATAGACTGCCAGAAGAAAGAACAAATCTATCTTGGAAGAAGTACTTCCAGTATGCTCCTTAGAAGGGAGGATGGTGAGACTTAGTCTCACATACTTTGGACATGTTATCAGGAAGGACCAGTCCCTGGAGAAGGACATATGTTTGGTAAAGTAGAGGGTCAGCAAAAAAGAGGAAGACCCTCAATAAGATGGATTGACACAGTGGCTGCAACAATGGGCTCAAACATAGTAAAGATTGTGAGCATGGCACAGGACCGGGCAGTGTTTCATTCTGCTGTACACAGGGTCATTTTGAGTCAGAACTGAGTTCACGCCACCTAACAACAACAGTTCATATCCCCATATATGCCTTAATTTTATATTCCAAATAGGTAAGATAAGCAAAAGAGATGAGAAGCGATGTTTTTTACAACCCATAGATCTCACTCAGTACAGACCCCATCCCCAAATACTTCCCGCTGTATCTTTCTGGGTTGTTTGCTTTTTCTCCTTTGGTAGATGAAAAAGGAAGAAAAGGTGTGCCAAGGGCAGGGTGTGGAGCATGGGAAGGGGAGGTAGAAGTCAGTGGATAAAGGAAATGAAGAGATAAAGCAGCATGAGAAGAAGCGGGGGAGCTTTAGGAAAATGGTACCCTCCATTCATTCCTAACCACTGGGAACATTCTCAGCTGCTTGGCCTCTCTTGTTGAGTCACCAAATTGCTGCAGCCAGGATGTTAGGAGCTAGGTAAGGTGGACAAGGAGGCTGGACAGGCCAGGGCTGCAGGAGTCAACTAAGAACAGGCAACCCAGTAAGCAGGTTCACAAGACTTTGGTACTACCAGGGAGTTCTCAATTTGGTTGTCTGCATGTTTGTTTTAAATGTGGTTAAGGTTAAATCAAGGAACCGTGGTGGCACAACGGTTAAGCACTTGGCTGCGGACCAAAAGGTTGGCAGTTCAAACCCACCCAGTGTCTTTATGGGAGAAAGACCTGGTAATCTGCTCCCATAAAGATTACAGCCTAGAAAACCCTATGGGGCAGTTCTACTCTGTCATATAGGGTCACTATGAGTCAAAATTGACTCGATGGCACACAACAAGGTTAAATCAGTGGCTTGGAAAAAACAAACCAGTTGCCATAGAGTTAAGTCTGACTCATTGCGACCCCATGTGCGTCAGGGTAGAACTGTGTTTCATAGAGTTGTCAATGGCTGTTCTTTCTGAAGTAGATCGCCAAGCCTTTCTTTCGAGGCACCTCTGAATGGATTCGGACCACCCTCTTCAGTTAGTAGTGGAGCACTTAACTGTTGTGCCACTAGGAGACTATTAAATGTGTCAAGCTAGTTGAGTCATCATAAGTGAAATGAAAGAAAGAGAGATTGAGATCTGGGGTTTTCAGAGGAGAATTTCCAAATCAGACTCCCTCCCTCTCATGGTTATAAGGCTCTCCCAAGTGCTCACGCAGCACAGGACCTACAGGGCTCTTGTACTTTTCTCACGCTGATTACTCACATGAGCAATTGACCTACAACAGAGATTTTAGCTGAAATGATTTGATGCAAATGTGGCACTGTTTTTGCTCTGGAGACCTTACACTGCCCTAGCCTGCTCTCCTGTCAGTCAGGACCTGTAAGGGGACCTTGCACCTGCAGCTTTGGCTCCTATTCACTGGGCTGAGCAGGCAGTGGGAGTAGTTAAGAGAATCCCTCTGCAGTCACACTGTGGGTAAGGAGCAGGCACTGGGAGGGCAGGCATGCCCTAGTATGAGACTCATGATTGAACGTCTTTCTTTTGTGTCTTTTAATTCTACAGATCCATAGAGCTGCAGAGCTTCTGCCCGTGATCAAGTAATACTGTCCAAAACGTACTGAACTCCTTACCTGAACCTGCCAAATATGCTCATGACCTCATGCCTTTACACACTTTCTGCCCCTTATAAAATCCTTCTAAACCATCTTCTTCTGAGACTCCAACTTCCTCAGCTCAAATGAATTCCTCCTCTGGATCCCACAGGATTCCATATACATCTGTTGTAGCACTTCTCACACTGCACCCAGTGATCTCTGTGTGTGTGCCTCTGACCCTCCCACCAGAGGGAGACTCCTATGAGAGTGGGCTCTGGGCTTTACTCATCTTCTCAAGCACCAGTGTCTGGCATATCATGCTGTCCATGTTTGTTGAATTATGTTTATTAATATGCGTGTATGTAATGGCGCTGCTAACCAAAAGGTTGGCAGTTCCAACCCACCCAGTGACTCCACAGGAGGAAGACCTGGCAACCTCCTCCTGTGAAGATTACAGTCTAGAAAACCCTACGGGGGTAGTTCTACTCTGTCACATGGGGTCACTATGAGTTGAAATAGACTCAATGGAACACAACATGCTCTCAGATGAAATGTGCCATAGGGACCTGAAATATCTTGAGTTTGTTACTGTAAAAATGCCTCTGAATAAGCTTGAAGGACAGACACCAGAAGGATCATCTTCAGAGCATCCATCCCAGGCATGCAATTCACCTACCCCAATCCTCCATATTCCCTACCTGCCTGCAACGAAAACCAAGCCATGGCTGCCCTCTGGTGGCTCTTCCGGGTAATGGCAAGACAAAGATGCTGGGAGAATTTGGGGTCAGCTCTTTATTAGATAGTTATTGCTGCACTACAGGGGTCCGATGAGGTCTACAGTAGAGGCAGTTGTTAGTGGCTCATGGTGAGCCCGGGGAATGTGGACCTTCTCTTCCTGTTGGTCACAGCAAGCAGGTTTCTTCAGAAAAGCAGCAGAGACTGGGACCAATGAGCTCCAAGGTTAGAAATGGAACTGGAAGGCCTCAGTCACATGCTGCTTCCATGCCTCCAGGCTGGGCAGCAGGGAAGAGATGCCCATGACATGCCAGGTCTCCCCATTCAGCACCACTGAGGTCTGGTAGGACAGCAGCTGCACACCTGCCTCTGCCAGGAGGCCTGCAGAGTAGAAGAAACCCCGGTTAGCACAAGGCGTGAGGAAAGGAGGAGTGAGGGGCTGGGAGTGGAATAAGAAGTCTTGGGCTTCAGTAACCAAAGCTGGAGTTCCTGGGTGGTGCAAATAGTTATGCACTTGACTACTAGCTGAAAGACTGGCAGTTCAAACCCACCCAGAGATGCCTTGGAAGATCTGCTTCCGAAAACCCTATGGAGCAATTCTACTCTGCACACATGGGGTCGCTATGAGTTGGAATCAAACTCAGCTGCAACTAACAAAATGTTCAAAGCTGCAGTGGGGGATGAGGATCACAGAATCAAAGACATCATACATGGAAGGAATGAGAGCATCTGGCCAGGTTCCCTCGCTGTTCCAGAGACTGGGAATATCCTGGCTATCAGATAAGATAGAGAAGAGAAATCCAGACACAAAGAGCTGTAGCCATCTCTTGACTTGCTGATGGCCAATTTTATCCAGATCAACAGCAAGGGAGAAAAGCAGGGGAAAGTTCTTCTCAGCATCTGGCAAGACTGGTGAAATGAAGTCCCCAGAGGTCTGAGACACATTCTCTGTCAAATCTGGACGTGCTCCCAGCAGCCCAGGCCCCAGGGGAGCAAAGCTCAGCATGGGGGCAGGTCTGAGATGCCCACGGCTACTGGAGGGGATGCCCTGGTAGGCTCTGCTTTGGTCAAGCTGGACAACAGGGACTGTGGTCAGGGGAAGAGCCTGAGGTCAGAGCTCTGAGCTCCTGGGAGACCTCGCCACAGGCATATTGAAACTGATCTCAGCATGGCAAACGGCTCTGGTCTCGCCCGTAACACATAGTTCTACAACATCATATAAAGCACTTTACTTCTCTGAACTCAGTAACCACCCCCCAAATGTTCTGGAAATGGGTATGACAGACCCACAGTGTGATACAGAGATGTTCTGAGGCGTGGAGAGGAGGCAGATCTGTGGAGCCCACTCCCAGGGCAGAAACCCCCGCTCCTGCCTCAAGGGCGCCGACTGTCCCCACAGGCCCCTCCTTACCAATCATGGTAGGCAGCATGGCGGGGTTGGAGGGCTGAGCCCGGAACATGAGCAGGGGCAAGCCCCTGCGGAGAGGCACTTCTGGCCTGAAGACAGCTCCATTGAGCGCCTGCAGCACAGGTGTGGTGCCCTGCACTGAGCCCACAGCTTGGTAGGGGGCGCCTGCCAGGGTCACGGTCAGGAGGCATTCCCCACAGCCCTGCTGCTCTCCTGGGAGCAGGGGAGCAGCAGGGCTGTGGGAGGTGGTAACCTGTGGAGAGAAAGCAAGGAGGCTCAGTTATTCCTCTGGGCTGCATCATGCCCAACCTCTCCCTCGGCTCAACAGCCCACTCACAGGGCTGAGCCGATATGCTCAGCAGTTCAGGGGCCGGGGGAAGAGGGCAATGGGCTATGCCTTGCACCCTGAGCATCAGCTTCCTGGGACAGTCAATGGCTCCCTGGAGGGAGGACAAAGAGATCTCTAAGGTACAGGTACAGACTTGGAGGGGTGGCAACTGGAGGGAGGGAGGGAGGGAGGGAGGGAGGCAGGGCTGTAAGGACTCAGATGCTGGGTTAACAGGCCAGCCACAGACTCACTCAGTCTGGCCCCTCCTGCTATAACTTACTGCTTCCTGCACAGAATCAGTGGCCTGGCTGGGAGGTAGTAGTGTAAGGCAAGGAGGTGGGTGGGGAAGGAGGGAGTTGGGAATTAGGAGAAGCAATCTCTCTTTGGAGTCCCTGGGTAGTGCAAATGTTTAATGTTCTTGGCTATTAACCGGAAGGTTTGGAGGTGCGAATCCATTCAGACACCTTAGTAGAAAGGCCTGGTGATCTACTTCTGAAAAATCA
The DNA here is from genome assembly GCF_000243295.1 of Trichechus manatus latirostris. Lineage (NCBI taxonomy): Eukaryota > Metazoa > Chordata > Mammalia > Sirenia > Trichechidae > Trichechus > Trichechus manatus. Next base: position 2,629,415 of record NW_004444009.1, read on the forward strand.
GCCACTGAAAACCCTCTGGAGCACAGTTCTCCTCTGACACACAAGTCGGAATTGACTTGATGGCAACTGGTTTAATCTCGCTCTGCCAGCTCCCGCTGGCTGAAAAACACAAACTTTGATCTGAAAAGGTGACCAAAGGTGAAGAGGCCAAAGGGAAGCAATGAGGGGCAGGAGAGGGTGCATGGGACATGCTGCTTGCTCCCAGGATCTGCAAGCTAATCAAGAAGCAGGCTACTGTGGAAAAAGGAACACTGGAAAGAGAGCCAGAGCCAGGGGGCACTGGGCCATCTCCAAGCCTCAGCCACGTCAGATGCTGCCTGGAGACTCAGCCTGGTTGTCATTCTCCTTGGCTGTGAAACGGGTTGTTATGGACTGAATTATGTCCCTCAAAAATATGCACTGAAATCCTAACCCCTATACCTGTCAATATGACCCTGTTTGAAAATAGGGGCTTTTCTTTTGTTAGGTCAGTGAGGTCATACCAGTGTGGGGTGGGTGCTAAACCTAATCACTTCTGAGTTATAAAAAGAGCAGAATAGGCTCAGAGGCCCATGTAGGAGGAAGATGTCATATGAAGACAGACATACGCCAGATACATCTACAAGCCTAGGAACTCCAAGGATCACTGGCAGCTACTAGAAGCTGAAATAGACAAGGAAGGCCCTCCCCCTAGAGCCACACCTTGATTTTGGACTTCCAGCCTCCCAAACTGTAAGAAATAAATTTCTGTTCTTCAAAGCCATACACTTGTGGTATGTTTTTGTTATGGCAGCACTAGGTAACTCAGAGAAGGGGATACACAGAGCAGTGGAGTTCACAAAGCACTTTCACACATATTATCTCACTTAATCTTCACAGCGACAGTCAGAGGTAGACAGTATCTCCATTTGGCAAGTGAAGATGTTATAGCTTCTTCTCACAGACACCCAGGGCTTCTACTTAATGAGTAGGGCTATAAACATGCTTCTGAAAAGGTGCTCTGAAAGCTAAGGAGAAGAAGGTAGTGCCAGAGGGGATGGTGAAGGACAGGGCAGGAGTGGGGGACGTACATTGAGCCCAGCCTCTTTCACCAGCAGCTTGGCATTCACCAAGTTCACATCTGCCTGGTTGGAAGCTTCCTTCAGGAGGCCCACGATGACGGCAGGCCTTAGGCAGTTCCCAGCATTCTTCAGGGATGTTCCTGCGGACCGAGAGAAGCTACCACAAGGTCACTGTTTGTTGAGAAACGCAGGAGTGGGCAGGAGGCCACTGGCACCTCCTCACTCACTGCTCAGGGCAGCTGCACTTCTCTTCCTCCCAAGGGCTCAAAGCCAGCCGTGGGGGAGAGGTGCAATCTGGATCCAAGCCAGGAAACACTGCATGCTCTAAAGTGGCCCTGAGAAACTCCCCTTCAAAACTTGGCATGCCTCCCACTGCACCCACCCCATTTGACTCTGCCATATTAGCCTGACTATCCTTCTTGAGGGCACCCTGACCTGGCACTCAGACCCTTGCAGGCCTCAGGAAATGGAAACAAAAAGGAGCAAGTGAAGCAACCTTTCACCATGGACGCCCAGACCCCTGCCACCCAGGCCCCACCGAGGCCTTGTTTCCCCTGGGCCTGGGCACACAGGCCAGCGGGCATCCCCTGGTATTGTCAATGTTTCAGGGACTAATGCCTCACCCCCGTCTCTCCTCAAGGTGTAGAGATGTCCAGCAGTCACAGGAGAAAGACAAGCCTCTAGAGTGATAAGGGAATAGATCCCTCCCTGGCCTTTCAACCACATCTACACAGCGCTGGATTCAATACAAAGGCATCCAGAGCCTGCTCAGTGGCCTCTCAGGGTAGACAAAGAGTGCTGTTCTCATTCCCACTCCATGGCTGAGCAAACACCCTCAAGGTCTGCTGGCTGGCCTGAGGCCCACCTCAGTATGTCACAGAGCACACAATCTCCCCACTGGCTCATCAGCTACATTTACCCCTGACTCTCACTCTACACGAGAAGAAACCAAGGTTCAGAGAAGGGAAAGTCACCTAGCAAGTGGGTGGCAGGTTTAAAACAGATTCTAACATCCTCTTGCTTAAAGTAGGCCTCCCTCCACTGGATCCTACTGTCTCTTGCATGCAAGTCCACGTCTTGTGAGGTATCTCTTGGACCCAAACGATGAATATCTTACAAATACTGCATAAACATGATTTGTGAAAATTAAATGTTTTTCCGGTGACTTTTTGTATCTTCCCCCCTCCCACTACTCTCGGTAGTAAGTGAGCCATATTCAGAGCACAAGATGTGGAGTCACAAGACCAGGGTCCAAGTCACCTCCGGGTCTACTGCCAGCTCTGTGGCCTGCAGACACACCCAGCGGGCTGCAAAGTCCACCCGCCCTTCGTCTCCTTCCCTCTGCAGAGTCCCCAGCTCATCCCATGCAGTCAGCAATGTCTGGGCTCACCCTGTGTCACCACCTGGATGGTCCCTTTGGGGGACCCGGCCCAGGCTCGCATCAGTGACCCCAGAGCTTCTGCCAGACCAATCCACGGCTTGGTGTGTGGAGAGAAGGCACTGGTAAGGGCCTGAGCATTTACCTGCAGAGAAAAGAGGAGCAGGGCTGAGGGCAGGAAGGGGCAGGTCAGGGGCACACCTGCCCAACTCAGCCCCCAAGTCAAGGTCTTGTTGCCAAGACTCAGCCCCACATGGAGAACAGATGGTAAAGGGCCAGCCTTGCTTTGGCTGCCTGGTGGGTGACAACTGCCCATCAGCCACTAACAAGAAGGCAATGACTTGTCCTATAGATGAGAATTGTGGAGGCAGGAATGAACACAGAAGGCTAAGATCACTCAAAACTTCCTGGGGTGGGGGAGAGTCAATTCTCCCTTCATTCAACTGTCAGCCTTGCCCCACTCCATGCTGGGGAAGCATCTGAACAGCACAATAAGAAGGTGTACACATTACTTGGATATATGGTAGTGGGTCTCTCTGGGATGGCATTCCTCATTTGCCTTTATCTTACATTTCTGACTAGATGGTTTTCTGACTACATAAAATGTTTGGGCCCTGTTATGGATTGAACTGTGTCCCCCTAAAATATGTGCTGTAAATCCTGGCCCTGGTGGCATACTGGTTAAGAGCTAACCAACAGATTAATGGTTCAAATCCACCAGTTGCTCCTTGGAAACCCTATAGGGCAGTTCTACTCAGTCCTATAGGGTTGCTATCATTTGGAATTGACTTGATGGCAGCAGGTTTGGGGTTTTTTTTTTGGTATACCTATAGGGTCTCTATGATTTGGAATTGACTCGAGCGCAAAGGTGCCACCCAGGCTTCAGAGAAGCTTAATTCATGGTTTTTTCCTCAGAAAACTTAGAATTTAGTTAGGGAGAAAGATATAAATGCCTGGAACCTTGACAACGTGGTTAATTGCCCAAAGGACTGAGATGGAGCTAGAAATGCAAACTAAGTCTTAGTGAAGGCAGTGGTGAGCCCAAAGAAATAAGGCCACGCCTTATTGCCCGTGTCCCCACAAAGTTAGACAGAGTACATGGCACCCCCTGGAGCTTAAGAAATATCTAAAGAATGAATGAATGAGATAGGAATGGAGTAGAAGTCAGGTTGGAGGAAAAAGAGGGCATGCCAGGAAGGGCCCAACGTGAGCAAAGACAAGAAGTGGGGATATTCCCACTTACATGAAATCTCTAGAACAGGCACCAACATGCACATATATAGAGACCAGAGCTTATTAGTGGTTACCAGGGTCAAGAGAGAGGAGAAAAGGGCAGTGATTGTCTAGGAAGCATTGATGGAATGGTGATGGAAAACTGGCCACAGATACTGGTGATGATCGCACAGCATGATTGATATAATCAGGGTCACTGAATTATACAACTGAAAACGTTGAATTGGCAAATGTTGGGTTATATACATTTTTACCACAATTAAACAAAAGAAGTGGGGAGATTATTCCCTGGCTTGGGAAAAACAAGGGGGTCAGCTGGTGTGGAGGGTTCATATTAGGGGGCAAGGTTCACCAAGGCTCTAAGATGGACATGAAGGAAAAAGGCTTCTGAGGAGCTTGCAAGGTAAGAGCTCTGGGAAGGGGCTTTCCACACAGGCCACTCCCACCCCGCCTCCACTCACTGCATCCACCAGCAGTCACCCCAGCAACGCTGCTTTGTTCTCAAGGCATGTGGAGAACAAAGGAGCCTTTCTCTAGCGGCTGGGCCTGGGAAGAGTCACAACCTCTGCAGCAAGGCTGCAATACAGCAGGGCTAAGCTGGCAGCTCCTGCTACGAGGTCTCAGATAACAAGGCTGGGGATAGGGCTGCTCCTGCCCACCCCTGCCCCAACAGGGCTGACTCAAGTGGGTTCCCTTATCTTCAGCTTCCAGGGCCAAATCTGTTCACCATACCACTTCTCACCCATGTAGGCACCGTTCCCAACAAGACACCCTCCTCTCCCTCCTCCTTCTCACCTCTGGGCCCCCAGCCCTGCATGGTGATACTCACGACCCCTACAAGAGATCTCCCCTTCACCATGTCCACAAACTGGATGGCGATTTCCTCACCGCAGCGGCTCTGGGCTTCCATGGTGCTGGCGCCCAGGTGGGGGCAGCTGATGACATTCTCGTGGTCCACCAAGGCTCGGTCTCGTGGTGGTTCCTGTCCAGGAAGACACTCTGTCTGTTGGCTGCTATGCATGGACCACCCCCACTCAGGCAGCCCTGGGACTTAAGAGAAGCTGTCGAGGAAGAAGGCAGGAGTGGTACTGCCTTCTACTTCTGTTTTATCATGGTGGTCACTTGTCTCAATAACTGGATTCCTCATAAATGTTCTACCACAGCAGAGTGTAGACAACAAAAGCTGTGAACTGGAGTCAAACCACAGCTCCACCACTTACCATCTATGTGCCTTTGGGCAAATCTTAATCTCTTAGAGCCTCAGTTTCCCTTCCTATAAAATGAGGTTAATGCTATTACTACTTCATAACATTATTGTGGGGATTATGCACCCTTCAAGTCCCTAGGTGGTACAAATGATTAATGCATTCAGCTGCTAATCACAAGTCTGGAGGTTTGAGTCCACCCCAGAACTACCTAGGAAGTAAAGCCTGGCCATCTATTTCCGAAGAATCAGCTATTGAAGACCCTATGGAGCACAGTTCTACTCTGGCATACATGGGGTTGCTATGAGTTGGAATGGACTCAACAGCAACTGGTTTTATGCACCTTTAACAGAGGTTCTCAACCAGTGGTAGCCATAATTGTTACTGGTTTTCCCCCTGAAACTCACCCCCTCTGCATCCCTGCAGCACTTACTGTCCCTGCGCCTGACAGTGTTCTTAGCACAGTGTCATGCTCGTCACAGGCATTCAACACAGCTCTCTGCACCCTGGCTCTCACCAGGACAGGCTGCCCACCTGAGGCACCTGCACCCCACCTTCCAGAGTCCCCTCTACCCCTCCTGCATGCTGAGCAGAACGTATTGCCCTTGGGAATGTTGCTTGGGCCTCTGCTCTTCTGAGCCCCCTTCCCAGTGCTCTGTTGGCTCCCACTGAATTTTGACCACGTAGCCCTGTGAATCCAGGCCACATAACAGTAGATACTAAGAGGAGGCACAAGAGGGCACGTTTCTGGGAAAGGTGCAATGTTAGGAAGGGTGGTTAACACAGAGATGGGCAAGGAATGTCCCTGTCTTCAAGGAGCTTACAATCTAGTTGAGCAAAATGCACTACAGGGACGCAGCGAGGGCCTGGGCCACAGCTAGTAGGTATCGGAACAAACAAATTCCTGACTGCCTGATCCAGAGTCCCTGCTTTTTCCCCTGTGTCCTTGGAGGGGAGAGAAGCTCTGACATTGGGGGCAAAATGTTTGAAGAAAAAAGTAGAAATGGACTTGTCCCCATTCTACTAGGTGTGAGGGTAAGGTAGGGGGATGAGTGAGTGGATGTGGAGGCTCTGTTCCCACAGGGGGACCCACGGGGAGCAGCCCATTCTGGGCACTGAGGGAACACTTCACCATTAGCCTCGGGCTTCGTTCCTGCCCTGGGAAAAGAGGAAAAGCCATTGGGCCCCGAATGGAAAGTCTCCTTGGCAAAGGGACTGCACTTCAGAGACCTGTATCAGTACATTAAACCCTTCTCGCTGCCCCAAATCCTTGGCCTCATGGATCAATAGGCCAGCAACTCTTCAGAACTGATTTACAGTTCCTGTCTTCCCCTAAAGTTATCAAATGGCAGCAGTTCGAGGAGCCCAAGACCAGAGATTAGGTCCTATTTAAAACTTGCGTTTTGCAGGACTCAACATGGTTGTCCCCACACCAAGCACTGCAAAGGCTCCTCAGACCACAAAAGTTATCTTGCAACCTGATTTCCTCCATTTACCATGGACACTAGAAACAACAGCTGCTGGTTTTCCCTGCCATGAGGCCTCTCTGTTTCCCATCTCTCCCTCCTCCACCACCACGGGCTGCCAGGCACTTACCTCGGTAAACACGTCCAGCGCAGCTCCAGCACACTGACCAGATTGCAGGGCCCGGAGCAGGGCGCCTTCGTCCACAATCCCTCCCCGAGCACAGTTCACCACACGCACCCCTTTCTTGCACTGGGCAAAGGTGCTGTCATTCAGCAAGCCTGGAAAAAAGGGCAGCGTTTCCCTGCTAGGATGGTGCCTGCGATTCCCCGTTCTCAGCACTGGCTCCCAAAGGCCCTCTCGTCCATCTTCGTCTTGCCTCTTCCTTCTCAGATGCTCTGGGACAGGAGTCCCTGTTCTGGATTTGAGCCTGACTCCAAACCAAAAGGTTGGTTTGAAAACATCCCAGAAGTCCCTGAGATATTACTGCTTCGAATGGGTCCTGGAATCAGAACGCCCTGCAGGGCCCCAGAAGTACTCATGGGGATCACTGGAGGTACAGGTTGTGCCAAACTCGTCCAGGCACCCGGTGCATTTCCAGCCAGCTCATCACTCCTCCCTCTGACGTGGAGCATCTAACAGAGCATCACCATGCTCCAGAGGATCTGGGTGGTCCTCCCCACAGCTGGTCAGTCACCAGTATCTACTGAGGACCCACCCTTATCTGGTGTGTGGTTTCTTGGCCAACCCACAAGGTAGTAACACACGTACCTGTCGTGGAGGGCAGGAGTGGTGTGTGCACTGTGATGAAATCACAGACAGGCCAGATCTCCTCCAGCGGCAGCTGCTGAACTCCAAAGGAGGAAGAGACCTCTGGAGGAATGATGGGGTCATACCCTATAGTCTGATCGAAGCAAGAGAGGGAGTATCGTTATTATTGTTATTATTCATGATGGATACCATTTACTGAGCATTACCATACACTAAGCACTATGCTAAGCCTTTTGCAAACACCAATCTAATTCCCGTGACAACCCAGTGAGATTGGTATTCTTCTTATCTCCACTTTAGGGATGAGGAAAGCAGGGTTTACACAACTAGGAGGTGTCAGAGCCAGAATTCAAAAGGAAGGTTGTCTGCCTCCAGGGCCCATGCTCTTCACCACGAACAGACACAAGAGAAATGCATGTGTAATTGGACAAGGTGGAACATGGAAAGCAGGGCACCCTCTGTGAGGGAGGATGGTTATATGGGGAACAAGGACATGGTCGTGGGGTACAACCAGGAAAGGGAGGAGAGAAGGTGACTATAATTGTACAGCCCACAGGTCCGAGAAACAGGCAGATGGAATGACTATTTAAACAGAGTGAGGAAAACATCAGGAAGGCGGGCATTGGTGGTGGCAGAGCAGGGCTGGGAATGAGACCAAGACCTGTCACTCGGGGAGAGGGCAACACATCAACGCTGACATGCCAGTAGGGAGAGGATGGTCCCCTCTCTTAAAATTTCTTATAATAAGGCTTACAATGCATCTAGTCTTGGAAGGCCTAGCTTGGTGACTAAGAGCACACAGAAGTACAAGCGACTAATGGCAGATCCTTTCAACAAAGCAGGTCCAATTGGGGCGGGGAACAAGGACATCATCAAGAGGAGGTAAGTGGCACGTGAAGGCAGCAGGGATGGGAAGGGACCCAGGAAGAACCTTGGCCTAGGCTGGCCAGGGAGGATGGGGTTCCCCAAAGCAGAGGGGCCTCCCTGAGGCTGCTGAGAAGGAAGAAAGATCAGCTCCTGGAAGATGGGAGCAGGCAGAAAAACTTCACGGAAGCAAACTACATCAGCCCCATGAAACTGGCTAAAGGCCGTCAGATATTAGTGATAGGAAGAGAGAAAGTTGGGGAAAACAAAGCTCTGAAGAAGGAGGAAAGGATGTGTAGTCATAGCTAATAACAGCAAACATTTAAATAGCATTTGCTCTGAGTCAGGTGATTTTATATAAACTCATTCTTTATGGGTTAACCCGTTGCCATTGAGTTAATTCCAACTCATAGCGACCCTATAGGACAGAGTAGAACTGACTGTCCCCATAGGGTTTCCAAGGAACAGCTGGTGGATTCAAACTGCCAACATTCTGGTTAGCAGCCAATCACTTAACCACTGTACTTTAATGGGTTAGGCACTTTTATTTCCCCATTTTATAGGTGAGGAAACTGAGGCACAGAGAGGTTAAATGATTTATCCAAGGTTGCAAACCTAGTAAATGGCAGAGCTGGGATACAAGCCAGGTGTCCTGACTCCTGGGCCTGCACTGTAAGTGTCTACACTCTAAAAAGTGGCTGGAAGCCTGAGCAACAGATGAGAGGGGGTAGGATGATGGCGGGAGGGGCAGGTCTACGTGGGGACCTGCTGTCACTTGAGGAGTGATGGCACAATGACTGTCAAGGAAGAGGGCAGCACTGTCCCAGAGGTGGAATAGGAAGGCCCACAGCCCCACATGAGACAGCAGGGTGGAGTGAGATTGAAAGCCTCTCCTCTCCTGCATCAGAGACAGTCCTGGATGCCAGCCATGCATCCCTCAGCAAGGGCAATGCCTAAAACGTTATCAAGCTGGCACACACAGTAGGGCAGAGTACAGCCAGGTACAAAGGGTCTGACTCCTGGCAACAGCAAAGACCTATCCACTTTCTGCCTGGTCAGCCCAAGAGACCTTCTCAGGGCTCTGTGAGTTCAGTCCACGTCAGCAATACCGATGGGGTCAGGGGAGAAGAGACTTAGGAGCCTTAAGAATCTTAAAGGCATCGACGTCCTCAAGAAGGCAGGATGGAAGACTGAGCAGGGCAGGCCTGCAGGACCCAAGGTTGTCAACTGCGACCCAGGAGGCCTGGATTTGAATCCTGCTCAGTCACTGTCAACAATGTCAAGGCAAAGTTGGTGCTCCCTCTGGGCCTGGGTCCTCGACCCTAAAAATAATCATCCTCCCTTTTTACAGGAACAGTGAAATGTCCAGGGGAGGAGACAGCATCTGGGCCCTTGTCATAACAAGTCTCCTTTGTCTGGTAGCTCTGACAATGGCTAGGAAAATGGGCCCATTCATCTCTAATCCAGATGGGTTTTTTTTTTTGTTTCACGTGGAGAGGGGAGAGGAAGAGGACACCAACAAGGGTTACAAAGCCAAGCCCAGCTGAGCAAGTCCACAGAACTCTCTCACCTGCTCTGCTCTCAGAAGCCAACAAACAGTCTGGGCCTGGCAGGAGGAAGAGTCTGCACCATGAGCCTGGACCCATGCCCCGGCCAGCAGGTGCCTCAGGTTCAACAGAGAAAATCGGGTAGAGGAGGAGATAAGCATCTTCCTCAGTGGTCAACAAGCACTGACTCATCTCCTCTCCTTCACAGAGAGATCGTATCCGTTCATCTACAGACAACTACAGGGTAAGAATTTGGCTGAGAACACCCTTATTCTCATTTTCCCCTTGAGACAGCCCCAGTAGACAGGAGATGAACTCAGCTAGGGGATGAGGGGACTGGCTTGGGTCTATTAATGCATTCTAAGGGACATGCTAGCATAAGTGGATTGAGTCTACAAAATTACAACCTGTTATTTGGCGATACTATTGAGAAAGTTTCAAGCAGAAGAAATATCCTAGAGAATATTCTACACCAGAAAATCATGTTGGGGGAGTGAAAAGGATGACATCATCAGGCCCAGGAGACACGTGCCTGCCCAGGGTCCTGGTGTACCTGAATCTGTAGCTGTTGGAGCACCTCTCTGTACACACCATCCAAAAGACTAGTGTTACAGAGGAGCCTCGGGGAGAAGCAGAAAGGATGCCCCCACCTCCAATCATAGCCCCAGGACAGACCCCTGACACTGGTGCAATAGAGAAACTCCAGCTTCTCCTGTGGTCCTCCAGGAGCTGCTCCAAGGTCCTGCTGACTCAGGAGTGAAAGAAGGCAAGCAAGGAGGCCTTGAACTTAAAGGGTCTTTGATGAGAACCCTAACAGTCATACTCTGTCTCCACCCCATAGCCAGTGTTTTTGGTTTTAGCAACAGAACCCTTGTTTTTCCCTCCAGTGAAATCTTAAACAGAAACTCAGTATAAAAAACAAAAATCAGCTGCCGTTGAGTAGATTCTGACTCATGGCAACTCCATGCATTATGAGAGTAGACCTGTGCTCCATAGGGCTTTCAGTGGCTGATTTTATGGAAGTAGATTGCCAGATCTTTCTTCTGAGGTACCTCTCCACCTATACCTGTGCTGGGTGGAATGGCAGCAAAGGTGGTCTAGGACAGACCTCTCATCCCAACTAACCTCAACACACACAGCCAGCGGTGCTGGGAAGCCGCCTGGCTAAGCTCCCTAGGAGCTAATTCTAGGATCCCTCCCCTTCCCTAAGTGATCAGATATTCACAAAGAAAGTGGGAAATAGGATGATCATCCCCACATCTGGGCACAGGTAGGTCTAACTCTGCAACACCTGTGATATGAAGCGGTCAGCTCTGAAAATATGAAATTCTGAAAAGAGTCAGATGCTAATCATTAGTTAACAGCCTAAGTATAGAGTAGCAGCCAGGGTGACAGCCCAGGGCACAAGATAAGACCTTAGGCACCAGGGAGAGAAAGGGAGTGATAAAGAAAATCTTCACATTCTTCGCAGTTCTGCCTGGGCCAGCCCAACCAGAACCACTCCAACTGACACCTAGGCCTTATTCACATCACAAGATTCCCGAGAGGCTGCCCTTGGTCCACTGTCTTTAATTAGGTTGTTCTCCCACATTGCTGTGATAAACCATAGTCTTCAATAATTTCACACTATTTCCTATGGCCGCACAGTGAACTCACTGCTATGAAAACTATTTCACAGATAAAGAAGCTGGTACCCCATGGATGACGGATTCTCAAAGATGTCAGGGCTTTAAACTTTAAAGGGCATCTGCTTCAACCTCTCAGCCACTGCTCACATCCCCTCTTCACATGCTGGCCAAGCGGTTATCCAGTCTTGCATATCTATCTGCAGTGAGAGGGAACTTGCTCTCTCCTTCCACCACCTGTTATGGATTGAATTATGTCCTCTAAAAATGTGTGTCAACTTGGCTAAGCCATAATTTCCAGTATTGTGTGGTTGTCCACCATTTTGTGATCTGATGTGATTATCCTATGTGCTGTAAATCCTAACCTCTATGATGTTAATGAGGCAGGATTCCAGGCAGTTATGTTAATGAGGCAGGACTCAATCCACAGGATTAGGTTGTATCTTGAGTCAATCTTTTTTGAGATATAAAAGAGAGAATTGCATAGAGAGGAGGGACTTCATGTCACCAAAAAAAAAGCACTGGTAGCAGAGCACGTCCTTTGGACACAGAATCCCTGTGCTGAGAAGATCCTAGACCAGGGGAAGATTGATGACAAGGACCTTCCCCTAGAGCAGACATAGAGAGAAAGGCTTCCCCTGGAGGTGGCACCCTGAATTTGGACTTCTAGCCTCCTAAACTGTGAGAGAATAAACCTCTGTTTGTGAAAGCCATCCACTTGTGGTAATTCTGTTATAGCAGCACTAGATATCTAAGATGTCATCCATTCTATCTGGGGACAGCTCTGTGTGTGTAGCTCTATCCCCTCCAGCTCACACTCATTTTTCCTTCCTGACTATATTTCTCTGGGGAGCTAGACACTGAGTGGGCTGCATGGCTCTTCAACAGGATGGCTTTTTTGCTATTTGAAGGCCTCCACTAAGACTCTCAAATCTTGACTGGGCCCTGTGACCCCAGTACCTCCAACCTTCCCTGAGAAACCACAGACATGAGCCCCCTTGCTATCTCCTCTGTCTTCAGTGCTTCCACAGATTTGCAGAGCATGGAGCCCTTGAAGGCTCACTATACTCACAGAGGGTCTGACCAGTACAGAGCGTGAGGTATGTCACCTCCCTCACTCTGTAAACCATACTTCTTTTAATGCTGCCAAAAAGTCTTCATCAACCACACAACTAAAACCACTGTACTTTTGTCAACTAAAGCCCTTCTCCTCCGAAAAGTTTTTAGAAGCATCTTTACATTCAATACTTGTCTAGTTGTTTTTTTTTTGGATCCACATGTAGGGTGCTGAAATATATTCCTGTAAATTTTCTGTCAGAGCAACCAATCATTCCACCTTTCCTATGTCTTTTAGGACCTGCTTCTGTATTCTTAGGTATTAGCTACTGTCTTAGCTATCTAGTGCTCCTATAACAGAAATACCATAGGTGGGTGTCTTTAACAAACAAATTTATTTTCTCACAGTTTTGGAGGCTAGAAGTTCAAATTCTGGGTGCCAGCTCTAGGGGAAGGCTTTCTCTGTCAGCTCTGGAGGAAGGTCCTTGTTTCTTTGAACTTCTGCTCCTCAGAGATCTTCATGCGGCTTGGCATCTCTCTTCACACATCTCTGCTTGCTCACTTACTTGTTTAATCTCTTTTACATCTCAAAAGAGATTGACTCAAAATACACCCTATACTAATCCTACCTCATTAACATAACAAAGACAACCCATTCCCAAATGGAATTATAACTACAGATATACAGGTTAGGATTTACAACTCGTATTTTGAGGGGATGTAATTCAATCCATGACAGCTAGCTTCCCTCTTCTTGTCATCCACAAACGACATATTATCTTGGCTGTTGATGAGAGTGGTGGACCAGACAGAGCCCTGCACCATCCTGAGCAATCTCCCATCCGGACTGAGGAGGAACCATCCTTCCACCAGTGACTAAACTCCTTAACTGTTCTAGCATTAAGCTCACAGTCTCCATGCCAAGCCCAAGGGTATCGTGATAAGTCTCACCAATGTCTTGCTAAAGTCCATGCATAAAAACAATCTAAACACCCCTACAGCAATACAGATATATGAAGATTCAGGAACAGGAGGAGGAATCGGAATGTGTGGCTAATTGCCTCCATGAACAGCTGCCTTTGCCAGGAGAGCAGAAGAACTGGATGGTGCCCAGCTACCTTTACTGAAGGTTTTGATCAAAGATTCTATAGAAGGATCCTGATCAAAAAAGGGAAAATGTGAAACAGAATTCCAAATTCTCATGGAATTCAGAGTTTCTGGAGCCATTGAGACTGGAGGAACCCCTTCAACTATTGCCCTGAGATAATCTTTAAACCTTAAACAAAAAAAACCCCGTGAAGTCTTCTTTAAACCTAACATTTAGTTTAACTTAATTAGTAAAAATGTCTGCTTTGAGCATTGTGCTCTTTTAAGAACTATCTATATGGGATCAAACTGACAACAACAACTCAAAATATTAGATAGGAACCTTAGGGAGCAGTGAGTTTATATTAATGGCAGAGGAATAACTCAGAAAAGGAGGGTGAGGATGGTAACATAACTTGAAGAATGTAATCAATGTCACTGAATTGTACATGTAGAAATTGTTGAATTAGTGTATGTTCCGTTGTGTATATTCTTAACAACAACAAAAATAAAATAAATTATTAAAAAAAAATCTAAACATTCATCATTGGGGGAATGGGCAAATAGAAAGCAATTTATCCATACAATAGAATACCATACAGTAGTTTAAAAAATAAAGTAAATCTAGTTACTCCAAGACATACATTTATCTTAACAACATATACCCACAATATTCTAGTGTCTGTAGGCACACAGGTATGGGTGTTTCCTCCCTCCCTGGCTTTATTTAGTCAGGGGCTCTAAAGGAAGGTCACAGCCCCTCCTTAGACAAAGCCTTTAGTTTCTCCCAAGCCAGATTGCCCCACGTCAAAGAGGCCTGGCCTCCCCTTACCTTCATCCCAAAGGATTGCATCCGTGTGGCTACCTCTCTCCCAATTCTGCCTAGGCCAAGAATTCCCAGGGTCTTTCCATTTAGCTCTGTCCCCATGAACTGCAATCAAACAGGCAAAAGGCAAAGAAGCCCAAGTCAGCACCAAGAGTGAACCTTGGGCAGCAGGCCCACGTACGGTGAGGCAAGGCTAGCTGCTCACCTTCTTCCGGTCCCACTTGCCATTCTTCATTGAAGCTGTTGCCTGGGGAATCTGCCTGCAAGAAACACACAGGTTCAGTGGGCCCTCCCAAGACCCCCATGCAGCCTTGGAAGTAGGAGGAACATCAGTCTGCACCCCTACTGTCTGACACTCATCCCCCTGGGGTACCTAGCTCAATCTGGATCTGGGGGCTCAGGTTCGGAAACATCAAAGGGGGTAAAGGGAGTGTAGGAGGGAAACCATTAGCAGGACCTGACTTAGGAGCCCTGAGATTTCTGTCTCCAGCAAGGAGTCTGGGAGGAGGTTCTTGTTCCACCTCAGCCACTGAAATATCAATCAGTGACTCTGGGTAAGTTTTCCCCTCTAAGCAACAGCCAGTCTTTCAGGCTTTGTAGGGATAACTGAATGGGGTGTTAGGGAACTTTGATGACATCAACTCCTCCAGAAATGTAAGGAATTATTTTCATCTTCCTAAACCATCCAGGTCATCTTATTACTTTATCTTCTACTGTACAAGAAGATAACTGATTTGTTATTCTTCCTTTAAAGTTTCTTAAATCCTAAGACTCTCAGGCTAGTCTGGGGAGGGCAAGTACCAAAGTCCAGATGGTTCCATTCTGCCCTGACTCCTTGTCCCATCACATCTAACATCCACACTGCCCTCCTGCCCCACCACCACATACACACACACTTCAGTCTGTCTCCTATTGGTTAACATGAAGGTTGTGATCGTCATACACGTTTTCAGGAGGGAACAAAGGAAGTGGCAGTCAAGGCAAAGTTAGAGGTCAAAGGGTAAGATAAATCATGTGGGACATGGGTCATCATGGAGGCTTCTCTGGAGGCAAAGAAAGAAGAGAGGAGAGACCAATGTTTAAAGAGTAAATATCCACCCACATCTAGCCTCCTGAATATTTAAATGCAGGCTTTCTTGCTGGCCAACAAATTCAGAGTGGGTGTGTTTGTGTCTGTGTATAAAAATAGACATTCCAAGATACTGTTCCCATATTTTCATAAAACAGTGTCTTGGAATATACCAATTTAGCAATTTCTACATGTACAATTCAGTGGCATTGATTACTTTCTTCACATTGTACAATCATTCTCACCCTTCTTTTTCTAATTATTTTCCCCATTAACATAAACTCACTGACCCCAAGTTTCCTACTTACTCTTTCAAGTTGTTGTCAGTTTGATCCCATATACCTGTTACTGTCGATTCTGACTCATAGTGACCCTACAGAACAGAGTAAAACTGTCCCATAGGGTTTCCAAGGAGTGGCTGGTGGATTTGAACAGCTGACCTTTTGGTTAACAGCCGAGCTCTTAACCACTGTGCCACCAGGGCTCCTTGATTCCATATAGATAGTTCTTAAAAGAGCATAATGCTCAAGGCAGACATTCTTTACTAGTTAAGCTAAACTATTGTTTGGTTTTAAGAAGACTTCAGGGGATATTTTTGGTTTAACCCTTATACTCTTGAAATATTTTATGTTTGTGATTTTTTTGGTGATGTAATGTTTTTTCACTAATGGAATGCACACTGAATCATTGAGTATTGGTAATTTTTTGTTATATAAGATGGATTTTTATTAATATTATATGTACCAGGTTTAAAGACTATCTCAGGGCAATAGTTTCAGAGATTCATCCAGATTCCATGGCTCCAGTAAGTCTGGAGTCCATGACAATTGGAAATTCTGTTCCACACTTTCCCCCTTTTGATCAGGATTTTTTAATAGAATCTTCGATTAAAATGTTCAGTAGTGGTAGTTGAGCAGCATCCAGTTCTGGTCTCATGGCAAAGAGGGCAGTTGTTCATGAAGGCAATTACCCTCACACATTCCATTTCCTCTTCCTATTCCTTACTCTCCTTCCTCTGTTGCTCCAGGCAAATAAGGTAGCCCCTGACTTTTGACATATTTAAGTTACTATGAACCACACTTATCTACATACAACGTTGCAGCACTTAATTTGCTGATTTATTCATTCTCAGATATTCACTCACAGATGTTCAATGTTATGATTTATAGATACTGATAATAAAAGGCAATAATAATGAAAACTAAAAAAAAAAAAAACCGAGGTATTTGATTTATGTCAGAATGGGATCCCATCGTAAGTCAGGGACTAGCTACAGAGACAAACTGTCATGCCTTGGATGGCCATTTGCAAGCTTTTAAGACCCCAGGCACTAAGTAAAGAACTAGCGGGTAGAACAGAAGTACCAAACACATCATCAGGCCAATTAACTGCGATGTCCCATGAAACCATGACCCTAAACCTCCAAACCAAGGAACCAAATCCCATGAGGTGTTTGGTTGTTCATAAGCAGCCTCAGCAGCTGCTCTTTTTTATTGTCGTTGCCATTTCCCTTCTTTATGAGTCATTGTTTTCTCCAGCCTCCTAGAATCTTAGCACTCCAGAAACTAACGCTATCTGTTCAAAGTCCCCCATTGTAAGGCCCATTCTGACCTGTTCTCCATCCACATTGCCCAATGCTCTAAACTTCAGAGTCTAAAGCATTCGTTTCCTCCTATTGCTTCCCAGCTAGGAAAGCAATCTGATTAAACTAACACACAATAAGTTGTGACAGACTGGTAATTCCTTCTTAATAGGGTGCTTACTTCCTAAGTTTTAATACATCTTTCCTGAGTAGGGTCATAGATGGGTGGATGGGAGCAGGGAGTTTTTTTAAACCACACCACTTCGCCCACTTTAAATAAAGCTGGTCCTGGAATAGGAGAAAGATTATTCGTGGCTACCAAACCTTTCCTTCCACCTCCAGAACAAAGTAATAGAATTAATTAGCTAGAAAGCTGCACTGGTATCCTTTCCCCATACTCAAAAAAATAAAACATCACTGAACTTATAACTCAAATGAAACCATGACACTAGGTCTCTACACTTCTCCAGGCTGAGACACACCCAGCCCCGATGTTCCAGATATACTCCAGAAGACCAGCTCAAGGTCCCCCTCAAGGCTGAGTTCCTTCTGCTATGCAAGTTGTCTTTTCCTCCCTTTCCCCAAACTCCCCTCTCCTTCACTGGTGGGTGAATATCATATTGAGGCAACCAGGGTCTGACACCTCAGGCAGAAATCCTGGCGAAAAGTTAGAACAAAGTTTAATTTAAATCCTTCCCCAGCGGGAGGAAGAACTGGTCTTGAGTTGGGGAACAAAGGATAATTTCCTTGGTCCCAGGAGGTTTCAGGCATGAAAAGTAAGGATTCTTGGCTGCCTAGAGCCCCCTGATTTAAGGATCCAAGGATCTTAGAAGGGACCTTCCTACTCTGCCCACTGGCTTCTTACCCTTCCATTGACCACAGAAATGCTCGAATTGCCTGTTCAACGGTAGTCCTCAATACGATCCTTTTGGCCAAATTAGTAGCCAGTACCAAAAGACTTATGCACATTATGTGTCAAGTTCATTTGGTTCCTAGGCTCTCCCACCCCCTATTCAACAGACCCACTCTTAAAGTTCAGTTAGCCCTTCACACCCCAGAACTCCTGTTGGAACAGTAAGACACTTGACCATTTGAGTCCCCTTGTGTTATCAATCCATGGGTAGACACAGGGATCCCGGGCAGCTTTTTGTTCCTTTGTACTACAATTCAGATTTGTAAGAACGGTGATAGAGGTATGGGGGTCACAAGAATCAGTGGGGGACATAGCTTCCTAAGTGAAATAACACTCGAGCTTAATCTTGAAGAACAAGCTCAGGTTGCCTAGACAAAGACAACAGGAAAGGATGTTCCAGGCAGCGGAAAAAGTGTTTGCAAGGCTTGGAGGCTAGAGAAGGCATGGTATGCCCAGAAACCTACTGCTATGGTGGTGTGTAGGATGGGCGTGGAAAGTGGAAGATGAGTAAGGAGAAACAGGAAGGGTTCAGATCAAGTCACGGAAACAATTATTTTCAAAATAAGCCTGGCCCTGGGTAATGAGAAGCAGACCTGTATCTCCTCCTCCTCTCCCCATCTGCAATCACTGGAACCTGAGAAGCCACTAACCTCTGTATGTTGGAGGAACCAGTATAATGAATGTTCAGCAGAAGGACTAACAGCCTCAAAGGTTCTCAGCAGTCTGAGCATTGCCAAGCTAAAATATTTCTATGCTTCTCTGGGTCCATTTGCTTGGCCAGCCGTGAGACACTCGAGAGACTGGCTTTGCTGAGAAGTCAGGGACTTACCTGGCCAGGCACATGATCATTCCACAGGTGAGCTCTGCAGCACTGAGGCTGTTCCCATTGGGGGTGCTACAGACCAAAGACAAGAGGGGACATCAGCGCACCCAGACACAGGACTCCAACTCTTGTCCCAAGAGAAATCCTCAAGTACACACTATATTACCTCTCTTGCTCCATGAGCTTACCTGTTCTTAGCACAAATCCCCAACCCATGTCACACACCAGATTCTCTGACGTATTTCTACCCAAATGTCAGGGCTGGAAGGAAACCTTCTCTGCCCTGGCTTCATGTTTCCATGTGGAGGAGACGCCATTAGAAAAACATGCCTGGCCTCTCTGTACTCAAATGTACTCTCTTCTCCCCAAGACAGAGAGGTGTCTCATGAAATTGGGAGATTCATGTGCGGCTCAGCCCTTGTAGCTATGCTCTCATTTCGGGATCTATCTAGAGAAAGCTCATGTTCCTTGCAGCTCCATGCCATCAATCTTACTAAGCCTGCACCCATGATGGGTGGGTTGTTATTGTTGCTCATAGTGACCCCATGTCACAAAGTAGAACTGCCCTATAGGGTTTTCTAGGCTGTAAAAACTTGACAAGAGCAGATCGCCAAGTTTTTCTCCTGTGGAGCTGCTGGGTAGGTTCAAACCACAAACCTTTTGGTTAGCAGCTGCACTCTTAACCATTGCACCATCAGGACTCTTTTCGATGGGTGGGTAAGTCTATCTAATTCAGAGGTAAGCCCACTGCTCACAGACCTACATCAAATTACCCAACTTGGCTTTTATTAGTAATAGAGCTGCTATTTTGATCTCCAACTATTTAACATCTCCACTCTCTCAACAAGTTATGAACTGAGAAAAGTGTTATTTACTAGCCTCCTCACACCCCAACACCCAGGACAATGGTGACTCTGCCCATTTTACAGAAAGGAGAATAGAGGTGGCAACCCACAAAGTCTTATTACTGGAAGAATTTAACACATATATTCACCCTCCTCCTTCCCCTACTACGTCTTTTCGTCTCTAGAAATGAAGGTTACAAGGAGAAAAAGTCAATAAGAGATCCCATAAAAGACATAAAAGGATTCTCAAAGTCTGTTTTCCCATAAGACCACCTGGCTTCCTGTTCTCCCCCGGCCAGCAGGCTGTGCAGGGAGGCGTGTAGAGGTGCAGGGTCTAGGGGCTGGCTATGTCCAGGGCAAGAATGGGTTATCGTTTAACATTTCTCTTGTTAGTTATTGACCTGAGGCAAATGACTGCTCAGTTAACCTCTGCCCTACAGGGGCATGTGGAGGGGGCTGGGGATAGCACTGCTGCACCGTCAAGGTGCCAGAACAGAAGCCAGAAATGAGGCGGACTCAACATTGGCATGCTGCATAACCTTTGCTCTGGGTTTCTGCAAAAGCAGTTCTAAAGGGGACCCTTTTCCTCTTGCACAATGAGTAGAGAAAGAGACAGGTGGCAGCTGGGCTCCAGAAGTGTGCAGGGAAGTGAGGAAGAGAAAGAATGTAGACTCACGGTACCTGCAGTGGTTGTATGTACATGCAAGGTGGAATAGAGCAGAGCTCATAAAAACCTGACTACAAACGGAACAAGAAGAGGTGGAGGGACAGAGCTGGAGCAGGGAATGCAGTTAAATTCACTAACATGCTTCTGATTCCCCCGCCAGACTGCAGATGTGCAAACTGTACATGGGGTGGTGTGTGAACCTTTTGAGATCACAAAGAGCCTCTACTTCAAATGGTTGGGAACCCCTGAGTGCTAAGCATTGATCGAAAGTCTGAACTCAGGGGCCGAGACCAAGTGTCCCCCAGCAGGTCTTCTAAGTCTGATTTGGCTTTCTCTCAGTCTATCTCCACACCAACCCTTTAGCCTCCACAACTTACTTCATGACCAGAACACCCTTCCTTGTCGCAGCCTCCAGATCCACGTTGTCCACGCCTGTGCCAGCCCTGCCCACCACCTGGAGCTTCTCTGCTGCATTGATGACATCAGCAGTCACCTTAGTGGCTGAGCGGATGATAAGGCCTTCACAGTCCTGAGGCAGGAGGAAAAACACCAGGGTTCACAAAGTTGGTCTGAGGGGCCTCCTAAAAACTCAGGCACATCGTCACTTACTCCCTAACAAGCAAGTCATTCACCTCGTTCCCCATTGCCATCCAATCAATTCTGACTCATGCTGACCCCATGTGACAGAGTAGAACTACTCCATAGGGTTTTCTTGGCTGCAATATTAATGGAAGAAGCAGATCACTAGGCCTTTCTTCTGTGGAGCCACCAGGGGGTTTGAACCACCAACCTCTAGGTTAGTAGTTGAGCACAAACTTTTGCACCACCTAGAGACCTTGATTTATTCCCAGACCCACACAAAGACTGTGATTACTGCTTGCTCACAGACTTCTTTGACATCTTCACTACAAATTGCAGAGAAATGTGGAGTAGGACTCATGTCATCTTCATTGAGAGTTCAGGAGATTGTAGCTCTAAGACCAAAAAAACCAGTTGCCATTGAGTTGATTCCAACTCATGGTGACCCCATGTGTGGCAGAGTAGAGCTGGGCTCCACAGGGTTTTCAATGGCTGATTTTTTGAAGGTAGAGCACCAGGCCTTTCTTCCAAGGCACCTTTGGGTGGAACTCCAAACTCCAACCTTTCAGTTACCAGCCAAGTGCGATAACCATTTGCACCACTTAGGGACTCCAGAGCTCTAAGACACCGAGTGCTTTACCTGACACTCTCCACATGTGGCAGCATCAGCTCTTGGGCTCTGGACTCCTGGCCCATCTCTTTCTAGACAGCACCACAATACCTGCCACCTTTGGGAGCACCCTAGGACCAGCTGGAGTGCAGTCTCTCCTTGATGTACCCTCAGCGCGTCCAGCAGACACACACTGGAAGTCAGGAACCATTTCCTATTCATCCTGTAACTCCTGCATACTGCTCTGCCCAAAGTGGGAGTTCCTGGATGCTGGCTGAATTTGAATATATTCAAGGAAAGGAAGGCAAATTGTTGTTGTAGGCACCTTCTTACAGGCTTTGCCATCAGTGGGGCCTGGGTTCGAATCCAAGCTCCAACCCTCACTAGCTATGAGCCTAGTTATAAATTTGAGCGTCAGCTTCTTCTTCCAGTGTGTAAGGAGGAAGTGAGATAGGACAGGTGAGCATCTGCCTCGAGATCTGGACCTGTTCAACAAACATCACTTCCTCCCCTAGACACTGAGCTCCTGAAGGGGAGAGGCAGATATAATTCTTTGATGGCCCCTATGTCTGGCACATGGAAGGCACTCAGTAAGTTAGTTGGCTGAATGTATAAAAGAAGTGAATGAAAGACACAATGGTAGTAAGAAAAACATTTCCTAAAGTAGAGAAAAAAGTAAGGTGTAGAAGGGAGAGAACAATTAAACTGGTATCTACTTGCTCAGAAACCCAGGCAATATTAGACTACAAAGATACACATGTGAAAAATAAGACTTTTTAAATCCATCATAGACACTTCACTTGAGCGAGCTATACCCCAATATAGTCTTCTTTAGGCTCATACAGAATCTTCTGATATCTTCCCACAATAAGGTTATTCTTTCCCTAACACCACATGAGAATCACCGAGATATTCAGCAGATGAACGAGTTCATACTCTACCCCAAACCTGCTGCCCCAGGTTGGTGAACAAGCAGCAAATGTTGATGTAAAATCACCAAGCTAGGAATCCCAAGGCCAGGGTTCTAGTCCTAGGTCTGCCAAGGACAGGTTGGGTCACTGTGGGCAAGTCACAGCACTCCCTACCCCTGGTCTCCATCTGCAAAAGGAGAGGGTTGGAGCAGATGGCCTGCAGGTCCCTGGCAGATCTAATCTGACACCCACCAGTGCAAGCCTCTGCATTTTCCCCAGTGGAGCGCTCAGCTGGATCCCACAAGAACCTTCTCTCTTCCCTCCGCACTGCATGGATTCTAGAAATGGAAAAAGGCCATGGGAACCCAGCTCCTAGGGTGAGGGCCCACACCATATTATCGTGCGCAAGCAGGGCCTAGAAGCAAGTTTGAACAGGCAGAGTCAAATATAGAGCACCTCCTACCAGAGAAGCAGGGAGAAATTCACCTCTGCTGAGGGAAGAAGGGGAATGAAGCTTATGCTGAAGCACAGAATATTTAAGTCTTAATGGGTTCTAAACACTGGAGTGGTCATTCGAGAGAGGGTGCAGAATTATTTCTCAGGAGGTGTTTAGAAGCTGGTTTCATGCCTCCTCACTGGTTGGGGTCTATGCCTGATCTCAGAGAGCTAGATGTAGGAGCCCTCGAGGGTATTCCAAGCCCTTTTACATCTGTTTCATATTTAGTTATACTCTCTCTGAACTGCAGTTTTGTCTCCTCAGCTATATTTTATGTTCCTAAGGCAAGGATTGGAGCCCTGGTGGTGCAATGGGTAAGAGTTCGGCTGCTAACCAAAAGGCTGGCAGTTCGAATCCACCAGCCACTCCTTGGAATCCCTATGAGGCAGCTGTACTCTGCCCTACAGGGTCGCTATAGTCGGAATCCACTCCATGGCAACAGATTTGTTTTTTTTTTTAGGCAAGGATTGTGCATGAAAACGTTTCCTCTCTCTGTATCCTTTACTGTTTCTCCACAGTATCAATCTCACCAACCTGTGCACATAAAGAGTTTATTGCACACTTTGTAGATGCCAGGCATTACACCAGGTGCTTTACATTATCGTCCCCACGACCCGAGAAGGGATATAATTATCCCCATTTTCCAGATGAAAAAAGGGAGTTTTCAACACTTAACCTGCCCGAGGTCACTCTTAAAGATTGAAAACCAGTCCAAGAACTGGGAAATTATTGCCATTGGCAAACTCTGAGCCTGTAACTAAGGAAGAGCTGGAGGGCCCGCCAAGATGTCAAAATGACGAGGCCAGAGCCAAGGTCCTAGTCAGTTACATTCAGAAACCTTAGAGGGCTCCAATTACTTTGTGTTAGGCACTGTGCTTCACAACAATCCTAAAAGACCGGTGTAATTGCCTCCATGTTACAGAAAAGGAAACTGGCCCTAAAGAGAAATTTTGGTAACTAGCTAAAGTCACAGAGCTAGGATGTGTCAGAAGTGGAATTGAACTCAAATGTGTTTAGTTCCAAAGTCTTAACTACCTACTGCTTCTACAAGAGGGTGCTCCTCCCTGCCCAGCCTGCCTGTTGAGGGAGGACAGAAACACGCACAAATGCCTCTGTACCTAAAAAGGCAAGCTGCCTCTGGAGCATAGACTAGCACAGCACATAGCTAATACTCAACAGAATATTCCCTTGAATGAATGAATTTAGTAATTTGAAAGGCCCATGGAACCCAACCCTCTCCATCTTCTTCCCCTAATAAAGCATGTCACATGACATGCCTGAAAATCCACCATTAGAAATCCTTTACCTTATCTACATGAGAGTGCTCATGAATTTTCCAGAATTTTTTGAAAAAGGAGAGCAAGTTGGGAGGGAGTCAGGGGAAGCAAGTTCTGAAATTGAAAAATTAATTGAGAGAATCTGTCTTAGTTTCTGAGTGCTGTTTTAAGAGAAATACTCCAAGTGGGTGGCTTTAAGGAACAGAAATTTCTTTTCTCACAATTCAGGAGGCTATTAAGTCCAAATTATGGGTACTGGCTCTAGGGGAAGGCGCTCTTTCTGTTGGCTCTGGGGAAAAATACTTGTCTCAGCTTCTGTAACCTCGGTTCCTCGGTTATCTCTACGTGTCATCTATCTTTCCCCCATTCGTGCTCTGCTACCTTCCATACCTAATCTTCTTTTTACATCTCAAAAAGTTTAAGACACACCCTACACTGATATGGGCTAATTAACATAAGAAAAAAACACCTTATTTCCAAACAGGATTATATCTACAGGTATAGGCGTTAGGATTCCAACACATATTTTGGGGTGGGGGGACACAATTCAACCCATAACAGAACCAAACAGGCACTAGCCAAACAGACCCATGTACATGTGGGGATTAGAAAATGATAAAGGTAGAAAGATTGAATTGATGGGGAAAGGAAAAACTATACAATAAACGGTTTTTGGAAAATTTAGGGGGAAAAAACATATCTAGATCCCTATTTCACTTCAGATTTTTTAAAAAACAGATGGATTCAATATTTAAAAAAATAGACATATTAGAAGAGAATGTAAGGGGATATTTTTATGATCCTAAAGCTGGGAAGCCTTTCATAGGCGGGGCACAAATCCCAGAAACCATAATAGGAAATAATAGCAAATTTAGTTACATTCAAAATTTAAATCCCTGTATGGAAAAAGGGCCCATAAACAAAGTTAAGGGGCAAGTGACAGGTTAGGTTTGATATGAAGAGACAAATCCTTGCAACATATACAACAAAAAAAAGATTCATATCCAAAATATGTTTATCAAGTCTTCCAACATTTCCTAAAATGATAAAGAACACAATAAAAATATAGTAAAAGTAACCAAACCCATTGCTGTTGAGTCAATTCCGATTCACAGCAACCCTATAGGACACAGTAGAACTTCCCCACAGGATTTCCAAGGAGCCCTGGTGGTGCAGCGGTGAAGAGCTCAGGCTGCTAACCAAGAGATTAGCAGTTCGAATCCACCAGCCACTCCTTGGAAACCCTATGGGGCAGTTCTACTCTGTCCTGTAGGGTGGCTATGAGTCGGAATTGACTCAACAGCAATGGGTAGGTAGGTAGGTAATCTTTACGGAAGCATACTGCCACATCTTTCTCCTGCAGAGTGGCTAGTGGGTTGGAACAGCCAACCTTTCGGTTATCAGCCGAGCATTTAACCGCTCCACCACCAGGGCTTCTTATAGAAATAGGCAATACACAGAAGAACTACAAAGTGGCCAGTAATTTACAGAAAAGACTCCTAAACACTAGCTATCAAGAAAACGTTTTCAGGCATCATATTGGCTAAAAAAATTGATAATATTCAGTGCTGGCGAGAGTGCGAGGAAAAAAGGATTATAAATCACATCATCTTTTTGGAGGACAATTTGGCAGCATATAAGCACATTGTAACATGCATTCCTTCACAACCAGCAATGACACTTTAGTTAATTAGTAACATGCTGAGGAAATAAAACCTCCTTCGAAGTGATCAGCCCAGGACTAAGGGTCAAAGTTCAACTGACAAGAAGAGGATGTGGACCATGGAGTCCTAATCTCATCACCTTGATCCAGTTCCTCTGGGCCCCGGGCTGCTCTGGATCCTCTACCTTCCCAATCACCCAATCATTCCCACAGAAAAGACTGCAGGCCTCCAGAATTCCACCCATCCTTGCAGCACAGAAACAACACTTAAAAAAAAAAAAAGAAAAAAAAAAGCAGACTCTCTTATCTATAGAAGGATCTCCCGTACAGAAATTTTACTGTCCAAACCAAAATCGTCCCATTACCATCAAGTCCATACCAACCCATTAAGATCCAATAGGACACAGTGAACTGCCCCATATGGTTTCCAAGGCTGTAATCTTTACCAAAGCAGACTGCCACATCTTTCTCCTGCACAGAGGCTGGTTGATCTGAACCACTAATCTTTCCGTAGCAGCCAAGCACTTAACCACTGCGCCACCAGGGCTCCTTATTTACCCTGTAGTCACTCTTTCCTTTTCCCTCAAGGGTGGTGTCTCTCAAACCAGCTTTCTTTGAAACCTGGAAGTCCGAAGAGTCTCCAATCACAGCAGAGAAGATGCCCATTTAAAACTTGCCTGTCTCAAGCAGGAATCTGCCTTGGGAGACACCACTCACCAGGTCCCACAAATAGAACTGGGCATCCCACATTGATCAGTTAACTAGCTTTCAAGGTCTCTTACAATCTCAACTACCCCTTCTATCCATTCATTCAGTCAACACATATTTATTGAGAGACTGTCTGCCAACCTATCTCCCACTGAGCCCTCAAACTTCTGCCCTCTCAGGCACTGTCCCTTCAAAGGCCATACATAACTCAACCTTCTACAACTTTGCTCTGTGAGCCTTCCCCAGTCCTCTACCTATGCAAACAATGACCTTTTTCAAATGCTCACATCCTCCATGAAGTTTACTGTGATTATAACCATCTGTCAGTTGGTCACACTATGGAGGTCTGCGTGTTGTGTTGCTGTGATGCTGGAAGCTACACCACCAGTATTTCAAATACCAGCAGGGTCACCATTGATGGGCAGGTTTCAGTAGAGCTTCCAGACTAAGACAGACTGTGAAGAAAGGCCTGGTGATCTACTTCCAAAAATTAGCCAATGAAATCCTTTGGATTACAACAGAATACTGTCTGATATAGTGCTAGAAGGTGAGCCTGCTAGGTTGGAAGGCACTCAAAATACACAGTGACCACAACAACTGACTTAAAAATACCAGTGATCACGAAGATTGTGCAGAACTGGCAATGTTTCATTCTGTTATGCACGCCACCTTGATGGCAACTAACTTTCTTCTCCGGCATCCCAAGATCCTCTCCTTCTCCTGGGCACTCCATGGGCAGGAATATTCTGTTGCTTACTGTTCTCTGCATGTTGGTTTGTGTCCTAGCCCAGGAGCTCTACAGGAACTCCCTACACTTTTGTGTCCTTCCTGGTTCCCCTGCCCCTCAGCTGCCCAGAGCTGGAAAACAGCAGGCCACTGTTCTGCTCGATTTACAGCTGTTCCTGACAAACTAAGCTAACTCAGCAGTAGAAATCCACTTAGGTTCCTCAAGTTCACACATGCTTTCTTTCCCAAGGATAATAGGCTTGGCCTTGGGGTAATTCTAACATTGCTGTGCCACTGACTTGAATTATAGGGGAACTCAATGAGAAGACAGCTATGCCCTATTTTGCAGAACATCCTGATTAACTGGGTGGTTAACTTTTGCAAACTAAATCCTAGTGTAAAAGTGCTGTTTAAAAAGAGTCTTTCAAAAGACGGACTCTTGCATGGAAATGTATTCCTTTCTTTATCTTTCTTAAAATTCTGAGATAAAGATACAAGTATCCTTCAATAAGTTAAATGCATTACCATTATTTAATTTAGTGAATCCTGACCAGCAATGCTATTTAATGAAACAGAATATATCAGAATGCATCATACGTAGATTAAGCTATTATTTCATGAAACTTTAGTGTGTGTGTATATATGTAAAACGTGCTTGTTTGTGTACACATGCATGTGTGTGCTGAGTTATGACATAAAGTGAATTTCTTATTGTGGGTCATGGTCAAAGTTTAAAAGACACTAATCAATAGTAAGATTATTTAAATCTGTTTTCCCACATATTAGGTTTATTTACGATGCAGCACCTGCTGATAAAGAGAGGTACATAACCTAAGATTTTTTTGAGTTCCAAAATGATGTTTTATTTTAAGCCAGTGTTTTTCAAATTTTAGACTGAGACTCACAGTAAGAAACATATTTTAAGTTGTGATACATATTAATATACCACACACACACCACTCAACCACATATATAATTGAAAGAAATTTCACAAAACAATACTTTGCCTTACTACCTTTATCGCTCTTGGATATTACCTATTTTGTTTTTTATAAACGCTGGTTATGACCTATTAAACGATTCCATTAACCACTAAAGAACTGTGACTTGCTCTAAGTCAGAAAAGCATCTTTCATGGGTACTGATTGTACTTTCTGACCATGGGGGGAAGAGGCGGAGCAAACTCTGCCTGCTCAGAATACAAAAGCATGAGAACTGAGGCCCCAGGCCAGTCCTAGTTCTAGCAATGATGCTAAAGCTTCCATAGTATTAAAAAAAATTTAATGGGGTAGGGGGAGGAAGGAGGCACTCCGGAGAATACCAAGGCATAATGTGAAAGTGAGAAGCCTTTAGTGGGCTGCTAAAGATTAACAGGTATTCTGAACCTAATGTTTTACAAAGACAAACAGAAAGGCAGAGCCAAACAGTCTACCAATGTCCAGCAGGCATAGTAGCCAATAAACAGCCCTCCTCTCCTGCCTGGAGTTTTCACTGATTTTAAAGAGTCCAAGTTTCAGTTCCAAGCTCCCAGTATTCACTTCATGGAAAACTTCCAAACAGGTGAGAGAACTATTCTGGCTGAATTCTGCCCTCACTCCTTCCCTGTCCCCAGCCCCTTTCTCCAGGGCCTAAGATTTCAAATTTCCATTAGAAAGCTGCAAAGCCCCTACTCATAGTCACTCTTCCCAACTTGCTGCCATAAGCGAGGGTCAGAAGCTGGCCTGCAGGCCACAGTAAAGCATTTCTGGTCATTTCTCAGAGCCAAGGCCACTGACACCATTCATTCGAGAAGGAAGGTAAGTAGCGTGAAGAGCCTTGCATACATCCAATCCTACCAGTGCTTCCAGGATCAGGTCTTGAAACGGTTGCCCACCAGGCCAGCCCATGATGGCACTCGCTTCTCTCTACACTTCCAGCAGGCAGAGGCAAGGCTGCTGAAGGTCTAATTTACCACTTAGGTACTGTGCCATCTCGTCATTCCATTGCTTCATGTGTGTTAGCCATGCTGCCTAACTAGACTACAAGCTTCTTGAAGGCTGAGTCCAGTCAGAGACCTCTGAGTACAAGACAGGGGCTGGAAAGCTGGATACAGCACCATGGTAGGTGGAGTCTGGGGTTTCATGGAGAAACAGCAGCAGACAGAAGGGCAGACAGGAGGGCACAGAAGTTTTGAGGGCCATTCCGTTGTGGCAAAGCTACCTCTGTGGGTTAAGGCAACCTGGTTAAGAGCACGACCAACGCCTTGAGTTGGAATCTACTACAAGGCAACCGGTTTGGTTTGGCTAAAACCCATAGCCATTGAGTTGATTCTGACTCACAGAGACCCTATATGGCAGAGTAGAACTGTCCCATATGGTTTCCAAGGAGCGGCTGGTGGATTGGAACTGCCGAAGTTTTAGTTAGCTGCTGAACTCTTTAACCACTGTGCAACCAGGGTGGGTATTCGCTGAGGCTGGAAGGAGGAGGCATTGCTGGGCGAGGCGAGAATGGGGGATGGGATAGGGTGGGGAAGTGCAGGAGCTAGAGTGCAAGGTTTACAAAATAAACGTCATTTTGGATAAAGCTACCAAACCTCGCAGGGCCTTTTCAAGCAAGGTAGATAAGATTTGAAGTAGATTATGCTCATTATGTATCACAACAAAAGGAGGTAAATTACTGAAAAATATTTGCTCGGAAAAACTTTCTGGGGGCGTTTGGGATTGACAGGATGCTAGTTAAGCCTTGTCATTCCAGATCAGCGATGAGACCGAAGGGACGCCCTCTGGCCTGGCCCGGGTAGGAGGCTGGGCCTGGACCCGAAGCGTGCAGCAGCCGCGTGGGTGGCGACTGCGTGGGCCGCGCGGGGATCTCACCGCGCCCCCTGCCCGCCCGGTTCCCTCAGAGCGCTCCCTGGAGGCCGAGGAGGAGGTGAAAGCTCGCAAGACTCTTGCATCAGATGAAAGGCGGGCACGGCGTTTGCTTCCCCAGCAGGGCCGCCTTCCCCTGCAGCTTCCTCAGCAGCCACGAGAAGGCTGGGACTCTGCCAGCATCCCCGCCCCCCTCAACCCCGGAAGGGTGAACTCGGTCGAGCGGGCCAGGACTTGATCCGGGAAGGGTCACCAGCCCCTGGGCTCCCTGGAGAAAGCCACTTTGGCGCCCCTCCCCCGGTGCCCCTGCCGCGCGTGGAGGAGAGGCAGCGCCCGGCTGCCAGGGCCACTGCGCGCAAAGGCGCTGGGGAGCCGCGCTGGCATCCCGCGAGCAGCCTCCAGGACCAGTTGGCGCAGCCTGCACTTTACAATGCCCGCGGGAGGTAAGCCAACGTGAAACACGTTGCGCCAAACTGAACGAAAAGTCTGCATCCTGCAGCCCGCCGCTGTTTGTTCCTCCCTTCCTCTTTCTCGTCCCTCCGAAGCCTCCAATTTCTGGAGGCCCGGGGACTGACTGATGGATACCGGGAAAAAGAGGGGGCGGAGGGATACTGGACCGGGCACGGCCACCAAAGTCGGCGGGGCATGGCTGGAGCCCGCGTCTTTTTCCACTCGCATTACCTGCAGCTCGGCTATCAGTTCCTCTTTACTCAGGTTCTGCTTCTCCACCACCTGCAGCCCTCCATCTTGCAAGATCTTCCTGCAGCAAGGGTCTAGGCTATCACTAATGAGTACTTTCCGTAGATTTGCAAAGGCCATTGCTGGAGTCGGCCTTGGAATCCGCTGCGCTCCCTTGACAGAAGAACAAAGCTGAGAAACTACTGCTGGGCCCAGAGAGCTCTTGTAACTGGCCAAGATTCTTGGTCTCCAGCTCGCGCTTTATCTCCCCGCCTCCTGCTACCACCTCCTTTCGATTGGACAGAAAAGCTCAAACTCTGGATGACTCCGCCTTCTCCTCGCGGTTCGAGCGTTACAGCTCACCGCCCATTTTATTGTTCTACCGAGATGAATCAATTTCTCAATCTCAGCCGAAGCCCTTCGCTACACCTGGTGCTCATATAAAAGCACAATTTACGCTGATTTAGCTGATTCACATCTGGAACAAACGAAAGAATATACTTTTGACCGTGAGAAAAATAGGTTTCATCTTTATTTTTCCCTTCCTAAAGGACTCATTAATTCCTTAACAAGCATTATTGAGCACAATTATTATGTGCAAGGCACTTTGCTAGATGCTGTAGAGGTAGCCTCCTTCCCTTCCTGGCCTAACACCCAAAAAACTCCTACAGACTCGCTATGAGTAGGAATCCAAGACTGTTATCTTTACCGAAGCAGACTGCCACATCTTTCTCCCTCAGAGCTGCTGATGGATTCAACCGCCAACCTTCGGGTTAGCAGCCAAACGCTTAACCACTGCACCACCAGGGCTCCTTGGCCTAACATCGAAGTGTATCAAACACACGGACACGGAAAACTAAATCGTTAAATGCAATTCAGAGCTATTTCTGAGATGCCACAAAGCAGCAAGCAATTACTTCTAAAAGGATAATACAATGAGTTTTAGAAAGCTAGGACCTGGGGCATTTCTAACACCCAGACTTTTTTGTTCAATTTCTGTATTCTCTTCCTTTTCCACTTCTCTAATTATAAAAAAGAAGAAAAGGAAAATTCGATATCAGCTATTGACCAAGGAGACACTTCCCAGCTCTTAAATCCTCTGTGCTTAAACCTCACAACAATGTGCTCTTCCATGCCCCATTTTATCAATTGGAAAATTCTGCTTTGGATTACTTAAAGTCACCTAGGATCTGAAGCCAGAGTCCCTGGGTGGTGCAAACAGTTAAAAGCTAGGCTGCTAACTGAAAGGTTGCAGGTTCCAGTCCACCCAGACGTGCGTTGGAAGATAGGCCTGGCGATCAGTCTACTTCTGGAAAATAAGCCACGGAAAACCCTATGGTGCCCAATTCTACTCTGACACACATGGAGTCACCATGAGTCCAAATCGACTCCAAGCCATCTAAAAAAAAAGAGAAAGGTTCCAAAGCAGAATCAGGGCTGCTCATTGTCAAATTAGAATTGAGCTTTATAGGCATATCCAGTCCCATTTAACCATTATGTCCGTTTGTGCTTTTCACGAAATTCAAATGCTGTATCCTTTTATCCTATAGACCTATGCAGTAACAATCCTACAAAGTTAGGAAAATTTTGGACTGATTATTTCTAGGCACCATAGCTTCCTAATCAGATTTTAGACCAAATCTCTCAATGGAAAAGAAGATAATTTGCCTATCCTATTTATCTGTTTGGATGAGTTATTATTCACACTTCCAGCATTCATGTGCGTTACATTTCTCTTTCTCTCAAGAGGTGCCCAACAGTCCTGGAAGTGCTACGGCAGACAGTAGACTTATCCCAGGAGGCTAAGGGAGGGGACTTAGAAGCACCCATTTTCGATACTATTTTTCTTGAACCCTTCACAGGATGGCCCCTGCTTTCACTCAATGTAGAATCCAAACCTTGCCATCTATAATATGTAATCCCATCCCTTTACATCAAGTCAAACTACATGGATATTTGAACTGAATCCAAAGGCCCTTCCATGCCTGATCATGCTGTGGATCGTTTTCTTTATTATTTATGCCCCACACACTTTCAAAATGATCCAGTTCACACAATGAGAGACACTTCTAAACATATTAGGAAAATATTAACAGGCAAGAGTCAAATAATTGTCTTGGGGGACATCTAGCTCAATTGGCATAGCATAGTTTATAAAGAAAATGTTCTACATCCTACTTTGGTGAGTAGTATCTGGGGTCTTAAAAGCTTGTAGCAGCCATCTAAGATACTCCACTGGTCCCACCCTGTCTGGAGCAAAGGAAAATGAAGAAAACCACAGACACAAGGGAAAGATTAGTTCAAAGGACTAATGGACCATGACTACCGCAGCTGCCACCAGACTGAATCCAGCACAGCTAGATGGTGCCCGGCTACTACCATCAACTTCTCTGACAGGGATCACAGTGGAGGGTCCCGGACAGAGCTGAAGATAAATGTAGAACAAAATTCTAACTCACAAAAAAAAAGACCAGACTTACTAGTCTGACAGAGACAGAAGAAATCCCAAGAGTATGGCTCTTGGATGCCTTTTTAATTCAGTACTGAAGTCACTCCTGAGGTTCACTCTTCAGCCAAAGATTAGACAGGGTCATAAAACAAAATGAGACTAAACGGGTACACCAGCCCAGGGGCAAGGATGAGAAGGCAGGAAAGGACAGGAAAGCTGGTAAGGGGGAACTCAGGGTCGAGAAGGGGAGAGTGTTGACATGTTGTGGGGTTGGCAACCAATGTCACAAAACAATATGTGTATTAATTGTTTAATGAGAAACTAGTTTGTTCTGTAAACCTTCATCTAAAGCACAATAAAAAATAAATAAATAAAATAATTTTTTAAAAAGTCCAATAATTTCCAGGTGGAAAGGAGAGTGTGTAATAACTTTTACCATAAAAAACTCTGAAGCGTTCCCTCCTCTTTTAAACTCCAAAAGCATTGATTGTCTTCAAGTTGTTGTTTGGTGCTTTGTGTAACATACATGTGAATATTGCATACCTCCTCCCCCCTACTGTCATTTCATTAAGATCAGAGATATGCCTTTATATCCCCCAGATGATATTGATGGTCCCTGGGTGGCACAAGTAGTTTGCAATCGGCTGCTAACCTAAAGGTTGGCAATTTGAACTCACCCAGTGGCTCTGTGGGAGAAAGGCCTGGTCAACTGCTTCTGTAAGAGATTACAGCCAAGAGAACCCTATGAAGCAGCTCTACTCTGTAACACCATGGAGTCACCATCAGTTAGACTTGATGGCAGTGGGTTTGTTTTTTTTTTTCCAATAGTGCCTAGCACAATGCTTTCCACATTATAGAAGCTCAAGAGGTTTCATTACAAAATTAATTTATTGAGCACCTACTATGAGCCAGGCACTGTGGCTTGATTTTTAGGGATAAGTTGATACGTAAGACAAAGACTCTTTCCTTAGAAAGAAAGAAACCCAGCAATCAAAGTATATCATAAGAATGTGCTGGAGGGCTTTGGGAGCAAAGAGGAGAACCACCTAGCACAACCTGGGGCACCAGGAAAGCTTACTAGCAAGGCTGCCTTTGAGCTGACCCTTTGACATTAATTGAAGGCAGCCACTCAGCAAGGCCCAGAGGGTACAAATATAAGTAGACTTAACCTGCCCTCAAGCCGCCTGAGATCAAGTACCTAATTTTGACAGCAGAATAGGAAGTAGCCAGGTGAAAAAGGCAGGACATTTACAAAGGCCCAGAGGGATGACTTCTCCACCAGCTGTAGGGGATAGCAGGGGGAGCTCAAGAGATCAGACTGCTACAGGGCCAGGGGCTGCTCTTGAAGGGCCTTGCCGGGCAAAGGAGTTTAAACATTACTCTAAAGACAGTACAGAGATGTTAAGCGATTTTTAGAAAGTGATATGATTAAATTTGCAGGCTGAGCTGAGAGGAAAATAATAATAATAAAAACAGTTGCCATGGAGTTCAACTACACTCCACAGTGTTTTCAAGACTATGACCTTTAGGAAGCAGATTGCCAGGACTTTCCTCCAAGGTGCCTCTGTGTGGGTTTGAACCACCAACCTTTCAGTTAGTAGTCCAGGTGCAGGTGGCTGAGCCTAAGGCACCCCCTCAATACTGCAAATGTAGATAATAATCCTCGCCACTCCCACCTCCCTGCAGCCTCCAACATCTAATTTTAAGATGAGGGTTTTTCTTTTATAATTGATTACAGGAGCAGGGGAGTTTTTCTCCTCCTGTGTTACTGCATCTATCCATAAAACAGGAGCTTTTTCCCTCTTTTGCCTTCTTGGAAGTATTAGCAGTAAGTCCCCCTATGCCTGCCCCCCACCCCTGGTAACCACTAATAAAGGCTGGTCTGTATACATTTGTCTTTTCTTGTCTTTTTATATAAGTGAGGTCATATAATATTTGTCCTTTTGTGACTAACTTATTTCACGCAGCATAATGACTTCAAGCTCCGTCCATATTGTAGCATGTATCAAGACTTCATTTCTCCTACTGGCTGAATAGTATTCCATTTTACGTTTGTACACTTTTTTTTTATCCATTCATCCATTGGTGGACATTCAGCTTGTTTCCACATTTTGGCTATTGTGAATACTGCTGCAATAAACATTGCTGTACAAGTCTCTGTTTGAGTCTCTTCTTTCAAGTGTTGGATCATGTGGTAGTTCTATCTTTAGTTTTTTGAGGAAGTGCCACTGTTTTTCCACAATGGCTGTACCATTTTGCATTCCCACCAGCAATGAATAAGTGTTCCAGTTTCCCCATATCCCCACCAACATTTGTTATTTCCTGGGTTTTTTGTTTGTTTGTTTGTTTGTTTGTTTGTTTGTTTAAATCTTAGCCATCCTAGGGGGAATGAGGAGCCCTGGTAGCACAGTGGTTAAAAACTAATCTGCTAACCAAAAGGTCAGCAGTTCGAATCCACCAACTGCTCCTGGAAACTCTAGCGGCCAGTTCTACCCTGTCCTATAGGGTATCTATGAGTCAGGATCAACTTGACGGCAACGGGTTTGGTTTTGGGTTTTTAGGCATGGTAAGGAGTCCTGGTAGAGTTGCTGAGTCAGAATCCACTCGACGGCCATGGGTTTGGTTTAGTTTGTTTAGGCATGGTAGGCACCCTGGTGGTGCAGTGGTTAAAAGCTTGCCTGCTAACCAAAAGGTCGGCAGTTCGAATCCACCAGCTGCTCCTTGGAAACACTATTGGACAATTCTACACTATCCTATAGGGTGGCTGCCAGTCGGAATCGACTCAACAGCAGCAGGTTTGGTTTGACTTCTTTTTTTAAGGCATGGTAACAAAATGCAAAATATCCATAAAAATAATATAAATATTTATTAAGCATTTTTAAGTCCTAGATAAGTATAACTAGTAAGTACAACAATCCTGTGGGGTAGGTACCACTATTATTCTCCTTTTACAGATGATAAATCTGAGACACACTGTCATATTTACCCCAACTTTACAATTTAGGGGAGACCTGATGGCACAGTGGTTAAAGCGCTCGGCTGCTAACTGAAACGTTGGCGGTTCACAACCACCAGCCATTCCATGGGAGAAAGATGTGGCAGTCTGCTTCCGTAAAGATGTACAGCCTTGGAAACCCTATGGGGCAGTTTTACTTTGTCCTATAGGGTTGCTATGAGTTGGAATCAACTCGACAGCAGTGGGTTACAATTTAGAGAAGTAAAATGATTTACCCAAAGTTGCACAGCAATAAGTGGCAAAGTTAGGATTATAACATTTCTTTAAATCTCTAGTTAAACTTCTAATTGTGCTGTCTTTCGAACTTTTCAGAATTAATCTAAAGTCCTGTTATGGATTGAATTGTGTCCCCCCAAAACATGTATTGGAATCCTAACCCCTATTCCTGTGGACATAATCCTGTTTGGGAATAGGGTTTCCTTTGTTATATTAATGAGACCGTACCAGGGTAGAATGTGTCCTAAACCTAATCACTTCTGAGTTATAAAAAGAGCAGATTAGACACAGACAAAGACACACACACACATACACACACACGGGAAGACAGATGCCATGTGAGAATAGCCAAGAAACCAAGGAACATCCAGGGCTGCCAGTAAGGAAGGAATTGACATGGCCAAGACCCTGATTTAGACTTTTAGCCTCCAGAACTGTGAGAAAATAAATTTCTGTTCTTTAAAGCCATCCACTTGTGGTATTTCTGTTACAGCAGAACTAGCAAACTAAGACAGGTCCTTCAAGATCTAAAAGATTATACTGAATACTAGAAACAACACAAAAGGCATGAAATGTTGTACGTATTGATGACAGGGATTCTGTGTTGCCTGGGAAGTTGTCTAAGACATTGGTATTTGCTGAAACATGTGAGTCTTAGTGTAATAGGCTGAAAAAGGCTTTCCAAAGATGTCCACATCCTGGTATTTGAAACCTGTCAATGTTACCTTGTATGGCAAAAGGGACTTTGCAGATGCGAATAAATGAAGACTCTTGAGATGGGAGATTATCCTGGATTATCTGGCTGGGCCTGATGTAATTACAGAGTCTTTATAAGAGGGATACAGGAAGAATCAGAGTCAGAAAGAAGGTTTTGAGATAACAGAAGCAAAGATTGGAGCGATATGCCTTAGGATGGAGGAAGAGGCTACAAGCCAAGGAATACAGACAGCTTCTAGAAACTGGAAAAGGCAAGGAAACAGATTCTCCACTAGAACCTCAAGAAGAAACACAGCCCTACTGACACCTTGATTTTAGCCCAGTGGAACTGATTTCAGACTCTGCCTCCAGAAATGTAAGAGAACAAGTCTGTGTTGTTTGAAGCCATCAAATTTGTGGTAATTTGTTAAGCAACAATAAAAAAAACAAACAAACTCATTGCTGTTGAGTTGATTCCAACCCATAGCAACCCTATAGGACAGAGTAGAATTGCTCCATAGGGTTTCCAAGGAGCAGCTAGTGGATTCAAACTGCTGATCTTTTGGTTAGCAGCTGAGCTCTTAACCACTCTGCCACCAGGGCTCCACAACAACAATAGGAAACTAATATACTTGACTGACAGGCAAAATGAAAACAATGAAACTTCATCCAGGACAGAGAGATTAAATAAAAAGAAATTTTAGAAGATAGAGAGGGTTGTTGTTGTTTAGGTGCCATTGAGTTGATGGTTCCAGCTCACAGCAACTCTGTGTTCAACAGAACAAAACACTGTCTCGTCCTGTGCCATCCTCACAATCATTGCTGTGTCTGAGCCCATTGCTGCAGCCACTGTGTCCATCCATCTCATAGACGGTCTTCCTCTTTTTCGCTGACCCTTTACTTTACCTAGCATGATGTCCTTCTCCAGGGACTGGTCCCTCCTGATAACGTGTGTTAAGTACATGAGACAAAATCTCGCTATCCTCCCTTCTAAGGAGCGTTCTGGCTATGTTTCTTCCAAGACAGATATGTTCATTCTTCTGGTAGTCCACAGTATATTCAATATTTTTTGCCACACCATAATTCAAAGGCGTCAATTCTTCTTAGGTCTTCCTTATTTGTTGTCCGGCTTTCACGTGCATATGAGGCAGTTGAAACTACCACAGCTTGGGTCAGGTGCACCTTAGTCCTCGAAGTGACATTGTTGCTTTTAACACTATAAAGAGGTCTTTTGCAGCAGATTTGCCCACTGCAATACGTCGTTTGATTTCTTGACTGCTGCTTCCATGGGTGTTGATTGTGGATTCGAGTAAAATGAAATCCTTGACAACGTCAATTTTTTCTCCTTTTATCATAATGTTGCTTATTGGTCCAGTTGTGAGGATTTTTGTTTCCTTTATATTGAGGTGCAATCCGTACTGAAGGCTGTAGTCTTTGATTTTCTTCAGTAAGTGTTTCAAGTCCTCTTCACTTTCAGCAAGCAAGGTTGTGTCATCTGCATATCACAGGTTGTTAATGAGTCTTCCTCCAATCCTAATGCCACCTTTTTCTTCATATAGTCCAACTTGTCGGATTATTTGCTCAGCATACAGATTGAATAAGTATGGTGAAATTCTACAACCCTGACACACACTTTTCCTGGTTTTAAACCATGCAGTATCCCTTTGTTCTTTTTGAATGGACCCCTTGCTTCTAAGTAGCCAGGGAATTTACTTTTTTTTTTTTTTTTTTAAATCCTGGAAAATTCCAGCTAAACCTGAAGTGAAATGGGATGTGTGGGATCAGAGACTCTCTCACCATCCCCTCCCCAGCCTACCCCTCAAGCGTCTATCTCCAAGAATAATTAGTTGATGATGATAAATGATGCTTAGGTGTCCATGAGTGGTGCAAATGGTTACTGAACTTAGCTACTAACTGAAAGGTTTGAGGTTGAGTCCACCCAGAGGCGTCTCGGAAGAAAGACACGGTGATCTACTTCTGAAAAATCAGCAACTGAAAACCCTATGGAGCATAGTTCTACTCTGACACCCATGGGATTGCCATGAGTAAAAGTTGACTAAATGGCAGCTAGTTTTTTTGAAGGGTATTTGAGGCAGGAGATGAGGGAGACAGAAAAGGAAGGACAATATGGTACCTTTCCCCAACCAGTTCAAAGGGCTGGACTTTGAACCATTGGAACATGGCACCATAGGCAAAATCTGAAAGACTTATTTAAGGGAAGGTATCCCTGAGACACAGGGGAATGCTGCTCTAGTGTTCTCAGGTGGCAAGGGGTAGAGAATGGAGGGGGTGCACTGTCCCCACTCCTCATTTATTCTTTCCATAGTCACTTTATCATTCAGTAACATGACATGCCAGGCAGGTGCTGAGGTCCTTGCTCTCACAGAGTTTACATCTAGTGGAGGTGACAAGCATTAATCAAATAATCACATAAATTAAGGTGTAATTATAACCTAGGATAAGTGTTATATAGAATTGGTTCTTTGAGAGTGTTTAACAAAAGAACCTAATCAAGACTTGGGTGGAGGTAGTGAAGCTCCAGCTGATATCTGAAGAAAGA
This sequence comes from Trichechus manatus latirostris, assembly GCF_000243295.1. Lineage (NCBI taxonomy): Eukaryota > Metazoa > Chordata > Mammalia > Sirenia > Trichechidae > Trichechus > Trichechus manatus. The sequence continues at coordinate 2,668,840 of NW_004444009.1, forward strand.
GTAGGAGTTAACTAGTCCTTCTGAAACTTTCAGGAGGAGAGGGACAGAATGAAAAAGGGAGAAAATGTTTCAGACAGAGGGAACAGCGTGTGTGCAGATCCTTTGCAGGAGTTAAGGGTAGAGCATGGCATGCTCATGGAACTGAAAGAAGGCCAATGTAGCCAGAGTCCAGAGAGCAAGACATGCAAGAGCATTATAGTGGTACCTCCAGGACCTGTAGCAGCACCATTGGCAGGCTGCAGTGCGATTGCTTGTTTTCGTGTGGCCTTTCTCTCCATGGTATTGTAACTCCCACCCAAGTGATTGGGTGGGACTGTGCAAATAAGGTAATTGTGGCCCACCAAGGGGATTGGTCAGTTTTGTCATCCATTGGGCTTGAAAGAGAGTCAATTTCAGAGCAGAAGGAGGATCTCACCACCACTGTCATAGTTATAACATAAATATAACATAAATACCACAAGCGGATGGCTTTAATAAAGAGAAATTTATTCTCTCACAGTTTAGGAGGCTAGAAGTTCAAATTCAGGGTGCCGGCTCCAGGGGAAGGCTCTCTCTCTCTGTCAGCTCTGGGGAAGGTCTTTGTCATCAATCTTCCCTTGCTCTAGGAGCTTCACAATGCAGGGACCCTGAGTCCAAAGATGCACTCTGCTCCCGGCACTTCTTTCTTGGTGGCATAAGTTCCCTCTGTCTGTCTGCTCCCTTTTCTATTTTACATCTCAAAAGAGATTGACTCAAGATACAACCTAATCCTGTAGATTGACTCCTGCCTCAATAACATGACTGTCTCTAATCTTGCCTCATTAACATCATAGATATTAGGTTTTACAACAATAGGTTAATCACATCAGATCACAAAACGGTGGACAACCACACAATACTGGGAATCTTGGCCTAGCCAAGTTGACACACATTTTGGGGGGACACAATTCAATCCATAACAACCACCAAGGAAGAAGAGCCAAGAGCAGAGCATGTCCTTCGGACCCGGGATCCCTGTGCTCAGAAGCTCCTGGCACCAGGAGACTGAGAGAGAGCTGTAACATTGAGGAAGGCAAGACGTGGTGGCAGAGAAACTGCGGCAGGACAGACAGGCAGGAGATGGCACAGCAGGCTTCCCAGCCCACGGAGCTAGAGCTGAGCACCTTTCGGCAGGAAGATTGCTGGAGGAGTAGGGTGCCTCTGGGCATTTATCAGCAGAACTAAAAGAGCTTTGTAACACTTGCTTGAGCAAGGCAGAGGCTGAGGGGCCAGAGAAAGGCTTGCCTGTGGGCACAGCTGAAAAGAGGCTGTCCTGATGGAAGAACTGTATCCTGAGCATTCCTGAACCTGAATTGTAACCTGTTACTTCCCTAATAAACCCCATAACTGTGAGTATTGTCTGTGAGTTCTGTGTGTCCATTGCAATGAATTATCGAACTCAGCAGGGAAGTAGAGAGTGCTGTGGAAGCGTCAGTTGGTGTCAGAATTGGTAAAGATTGGAGAGAGAGGAGGTATGTCTGACCTCCACCTCATAGGAATCAGCCTTGCGCTGTTGATCTTGATTCTCCTTACTCTTCATGAAGTTAGAGGAGGTCAGACACCGCTACTGCCATTGCCAAGCCATTTTTACACAGGGATTGTGATGTTATCATAGCAAGCATCAACAGAGTAGCCAAAGGAAGGCAACCTTGAGCAGCTATGCAGGCAAGTAGGGCAAGAGTCAGGAAATTCAGACCTTCACTGTTCACTCCATTTAGACTGTAATGGAGAAGTCTGAGAGTGTGTAATTTACATCTAATTAAAAGCATTCTCTGTGGTTTGAGGTGTAGTCCTCTGTCACACATTTGAAGATTCAACCTTTATGTGATCAATACATAGAGGAGGTGCAGTTTGATCCATCAATGCTACGAAGGTCTATGAGAGGACTGAGTTGGGGAGGACTCCTGCACTGTCACTCCTTTAATGATTGCCAAGAACATAGGATCTGGAATTCAAGCTAAAATGCGCATCTCTAGATTAACACCAGAGAGAACATATCTTCCCATTTCATCTCCTGTCTTTCCCCAAAATGAATCAGAAAGACCTGTGCAGGGAAGACACTTTCCTCTAAAACCTCAGCATTTTCCACCAAAAACCTGGGCTCCAAGGTCAGACTGCCTCAAAATATACTGAGCCCAGGAATCCATACTGTGTTCGGTGCACAGAGAATTTCAGAATACAAATAAATACGGATGAGATGAGTTACAAATTAAAAGTCTCCATTTATTCAGTTTGCATTGACCTTACTGCAAGCATCAATCTTCCCCCCCCCAATTCTTCTAGTTTTATAGTCCATTTATTCAGTTTGCATTGACCTTACTACAAGCATCAATCTCCCCCCCCCACAATTCTTCTAGTTTTATAGTCCTTCCAAAAAGCAACCTCCCCATTCCTAATTCTGACCTTGGAATTACTCTTCTATCTTCTTAGGTTACTTTCTTACACTTTAAGGCCAGGGTTGCTGTATCTCCAAGCCTTCACATCCTCAAAGAGGCAAGATTCTTTTCTAACTGGACTAGTGTTCCACTTCTTGACTTCTGATAGGAACATTTAACCTTGCATTTTAGGGCAATCTGGAATAATTTCTTGATTAATTTATTCTGGTCTGGATTTATTCTTCTGTATTGGGTCCTGCCTTAGTTATCTAGTGCTGCTATAACAGAAATACTACAAATGAATGGCTTCAACAAACAGAAGTTTATTCTCTCACTTTTTAGTAGACTACAAGTCCAAATTCAGGGCATCAACTCCAGGGGAAGCCTTAATCTTATCTGTTGGCTCTGGAGGAAGGTCTTTTTCATCAATCTTCCACTAGTCTAGGAACTTTCCAGCACAAGGACCCCAGATCCAAAGGATGCACGCCCCGGCTCTGCTTTCTTGGTGGTATGAGGTCCCCATGTTCCTCTGCTCACTTCTCTCTTTTACATTTCAAAAGGGATTGGTTGAAGACGCAGTCTAGTCTTGTAGACTGAGTCCTGCCTCTTTAGCATAACTAGAAGAGGCTGCATAGGTCCGGCTCACTATTATTACTCCCCACTGCTAATCTCAACATTGTCTCATGATCTTGTTTTTCCCTCTGGTTCCAGTCTCTACAAAAGGTTTAAGATTAGACTTCTGGCAACATGGCAATCTAGGCAGAAGCACCATGCATTCCCTCCACTAAGCCAAACAGAAAACAGCAATCCTAAAACCCTAAGCATCAAATGAAGACAAAAAGAACTCAACCAAGCACCCTATGGAATAAGAAACTGACAGAGAATAGAGAGCGAGGAGAGGTACATGAACAGGACCTCTATCAGCTAAAGCAGCACAGATCCGCCATCTTGGACTCCTATCAGAGACGAGTGAACGGGGTAAGAGAAAGCAGCTTCACAGAGCTTCCAGCAGGAGACAGAACAACCGGTAACCAGCGATAGACACTTTCCCACCCCTCACCCTTCTTCACCCTGACTCGGTCTCCTCTGCTTCCCGTGGCCACAGTCTCTTGGCCAGGAAGCACCGGCTGCTTGGATTCCACCTGTCCACACTGGCCGACTCACTGAGTTCCATTTGTTGGCTGCTAGTGTTGCTTTTTTCCACTTCTTTTGATTTCTTCCTTACCTATCATCACCTCCCCCTCTTTTCTCTCAAATACCTTGCTCCGTGCGCCATCTTTGCTTCTTCCTGAAAGTCTGTGAAACTCCGCTCAAATATGAAACTGCTTCCAGGTCCGTGCTGCCACGCTGGTGGGATCCTAGGGTTTTTTTGTTGTTGTTTGTTTTGAATTGTTTGTTTTCTTTTTCTTTTCTCGAATTGGCAGCCTGTTCTGGCCGGACAGTACTGCGCAGCTTGTGACCTACCCCCTCAGCTTGCACAGACACACAGAGGGATCCCTGAAAGCATTTTTTTTTCGTATTTCTTTTTTCTGTTTTTTGGGAGATTTTTCTTGTTCTTTTTTTTAAATTTGTTTTATTTTCTTTTCCCTCATTTTCCCTTTTTGTCTTTCTTCATTACTCACTTTCTCGTCCCTATATCTTCCTTCTCTCCTTGTCCCCTGAATACATGGTGCTGAGTAAAACCTCTACGCCTTCTAGCCAGGCTATTCTTCAATGCATGGGAGCAACTACCCCAGACCTCGTAGCCACACTAGTGGGATCCCTGGGAGCTTTTCTTTTCTTTTTTCTTTCTAATTTTATTTATTCATTCTTTTCTTTTCTTTTTCTTCTTCTTCCATAGTTGTTTTTCTACATTTCATAGTCTCTCATCTCTCCACTCCAATGGCAAGCTCCCCTAGCATTCATTTTTGTTTGTATGTTTTTGGCTCCTATTCCTCTCTCCACTCACCCATACCATCTTAGCTCCACACATCACAATCTCCCCCTGATGTCCTGCCTACCTGCACTGTGCGCTTAACATCACACCACCAGGCAGCACAGGCATGGCATACCAGAACCTGCCCTGCACTAATTACTGACCTGCCCTGGTGGCTGCAGTAAATGCCACAAAAAAAACCCATCCAAGCAACACCTCTTCAGCTAGACCTGCCCTGCTGTACTATATCTGAGCAACTGACCCTGCTAATTGGAGAAAGAGGTGAAAAGAATAGTAACCACAGACAAGCAAACAACAAAGAACACACAGCACGCCTGCTCAGACATAGCCAAATTAAAAAAAAAGGATGAAACAAACAAATCCACAATCAATAAAC
>NW_004444009.1:2683051-2685445 GCF_000243295.1 Trichechus manatus latirostris
CTTCTCTGTGTTTTCTGTTTTCATCCCCTGTTCTGGTACTCCAATCACTGGCAAATTTTTGCTTTTGATTGTATCCCACATGACTCTCAGGGTCTCTTCATTTTTCTTTGTTCTTTTTTCTGATTTTTCCTCAAACAGAGTTGTATCCAAGTGTTTGTCTTCAATTCCACTGATCCTGTCTTCCACCTTTTCAAATCTACTCCTCAGCCATTCTATGACACCCTCCATTTCTGAAATCTTGTTGTTTATCTTTTGGATTTCTAATTCTTGTTTTTGTATAATTTGTAGTTGTGAATTTATTTTGGCATTTTGTTCCTGCATTATTTTCCTGAATTCTTCCATGAATTTGTCTGCCTTTTCCATGAATTTATCTATTTTTTCCTCCTTTTTGTCTGCTTTTTGCTTCAACTCTTGGATAATTTTGTGTATTTGAGATTTTAATTCCCTTTCAGGTACTTCTAGTGCTTTTTCTTCCACTGGAAAGTCTTCTGGTGTTTTATTTTCGACACCTACTGGAACCATCCTGTTCTGTTTTTGTGAATGTTTTGATATTGTCTGTTGTCTTCAGGGAATTCAGTAGTTATTTTTCTTGTTTATTCATTGTAGATTTGTTTATTTTGTCCTTTTTTTAATTTGGCTATGTCTGAGCAGGCGGGCTGAGTGTTCTTTGTTATTTGCTCGACTGTGGGCAAGATACTTTTCACCTCCTTCTCCAGCTGGCAGTGTCAACTGGTACAGCAGGGCAGGTCTAGCTGAAGAGGAGTTACTAGGACTGGTTGTTTGTGGCATTTACGACAGCCACCAGGGCCGGTCGGTAATCAGTGCAAGGCAGGTTCCAGTAGGCCATGCCTGTGCTGCTTGGTGGTGTGATGTTAAGCACGTGGTGCAGGTGGGCAGGATATAGGGGGGAGATTGTTATGTGTGGAGCTAAGATGGATATGGGAGAGAGGAGAGATGAACAGGAGCCAAAAACATACAAACAAACAAAAAAGAATGTTAGGGGAGCTTGCCATTGGAGTGGAGAGATGAGAGACTATGAAATGGAGAAAAACAAATAGGGGAAGAAGTAGAAAAAAAAGAATGAATAAATAAAAATCAGAAAGGGAAAAAAACAGCAAAGTTCCCAGGGATCCCACCAGTGTGGCTATGAGGTCTGGGGATGTTGTTCTCAGATGTTGCAGTACAGCCTGGCTAGAAGGTGTAGAGGCATTCAACGCCTGGTATTCAGGGAACAGAAAGAGAAGGAAGGTATAGAGAGACGAGAAACTGAGTAATGAAAAAAGACAAAAAGGAAAAAGAGGGAAAAGAAAACAAAACAAATTTAAATTAAAAAAACACAAGAAAAGCCCCCCATAAAACAGAAAAAAAAGCCCACAAAGAAAGAAATTCCCTCAGGGATCCCTCTGTGCTTCTGCGCAAGCCGAGGGGGTAAGTTCCAAGCCACGCAGCACTGCCTGGTCAGAATGGGCTCCCAACTCAATAAAGGAAAAGAAAACAAACAGACAATTCAAAACAAACAAATAAACAAAAGCCCCGGGATCCCACCAGCATGGCAGCCCAGACCAGGAAGTAGTTGTACGCTCGAACAGGACTCTGCAGCCCCTCAGGAAGAAGCAAAATGGCGCATGGAGCCCGGTATTTGCATGAAAGGAGGGGGAGGTGGTGAGAGGTAAGGAAGAAATCAAAAGAAGCAGAAAAGAAGCAACACCAGCAGCCAATAAATGGAACTCAGAGAGCCAACTAGTGTGGGTGGGTGGAATCCAAGCAGCTGGTGCTTCCTGGACAAGAGTCTGTGGCCGTGGGAAGCAGAGGAGGCCAAGTGTGGGTGAAGAAGGGTAGGGGGGTGGGAAAGTGTATATTATAAATTACCGGAGCTCCGCAGCCCCTCGGGAAGAAGCAAAGATGGCAAACGGAGCCAGGTATTTGAGTGAAAGGAGGGGGAGCTGGTGAGAGGTAAGGAAGAAATCAAAAAAAGTGGAAAAAAGCAACACTAGCAGCCAACTAATGGCACTCAGTGAGTCAGCCATTGTGGGCAGGTGGAATCCAAGCAGCCAGTGCTTCCTGGCCAAGAGACTGTGGCCACAGGAAGCAGAGGAGACCGAGTGCGGGTGAAGAAGGGTGAAGGGTGGGAAAGCGTCTATCGCTGGTTACCGGTTGTTCTGTCTCCTGCTGGAAGCTCTGTGAAGCTGCTTTCTCTTACCCCCTGTTCACTGGTCTCTGATAGGAGTCCAAGATGGTGGACCTGCACTGCGTTAGCTGATAGGGGACCTCTACATGAATCTCTCCTCGTTCTCTGTTCTCTGTCAGTTTTCTCACTCCATTTGGTGCTTGGCTGAGTTCTTTATCTCTTCATTTGATGTTTTAGGGTTTTAGGATTGCTGTTTTCTCTGTTTG
>NW_004444009.1:2686471-2687968 GCF_000243295.1 Trichechus manatus latirostris
ACAGTCTTTTTAACAAATGGTGCTGGCAAAACTGGATATCCATCTGCAAAAAAATGAAACAGGACCCATACCTCACACTGTACACAAAAACTAATTCAAAATGGATCAAAGACTTAAATATAAAGCCAAAAACTATAAAGTTCATAAAAGAAAAAATAGGATGAACTCTGCAGGCTCTAATACACGACATTAACAGGATACAAACCATAACCATCAACACACAAACCCCAGAAGATAAGCTAGATAACTGAGATCTTCCAAAAATTAAACACATTTGCTCTTCAGAAGTCTTCACCAAAAGAGTAAAAAGAGAACCTACAGACTGAGAAAAAAATTTTTGGACAGTACAAGTCAGACAAAGGTCTAATCTCCATAATCTACAAGAAAATGCAACAGTTCTACAACAAAAAGACAAATAATCCAATTAAGAACTGGGCAAAGGAAATGAACAGACACTTCACCAAAGAAGACTTTCAAGCGGCCAACAGACACATGAGGAAATGCTCACCAGCCATTAGAGAAATGCAAATTAAAACCACAATGAGATACCATCTGTGATGGTTGGGATTGTGTTTCAACTTGTCTGGGGCATGATTCTCTGTTTAAATGTAATCACTCCCATGAGTGAATATACCGTGAGTAGCCAATCAGATGAAAGGAAGTCTCCTTGTGGGAGAGGCCTGCATCAGAATATTAGCAGATGTTCTTGCTTTTTGCTCTCTCTGGATCCTGCGGCTGCCTCCTGTCCTCTCATCTCGGGTTCTTGGGACCTGAGGTGTCAGCTTATCTGCCGAACCTGGGATTTGTCTATCTGCACAGCCTGTGAGCGGGAGCCCTGCTCTCTGACCTGCCGACCTTGGGCTTGCCAGCTTCTGCGGCTGCGTGACTTGGGAGAGGCCTCTATCCTGACCCATGGACTTGGGACGTTCTAGCATCTACAATTGTGTGAACTGTTTCCTTGATATAAATCTTTCTATATATATATATTTATACACTTTACTGGTTTTGCTTCTCTAGAGAACCCAGCCTAAGACACCATCTCACCCCAGCATTACTGGCACGAATCAAAAACACTGGAAATAACAAATGTTGGAGAGGCTTCAGGGAGATTGGAATTCTTATGCACTGCTGGTGGGAATGCATAATGATACAACCATTTTGGAAAATGATATGGCGCTTCCTTATAAAGCTAGAAATAGAAATACCATATGATCCAGCAATCCCACTCCTAGGAATATATCCTAGAGAAATAAGAGCTGTCACACGAATAGATACATGCACACTGATGTTTATTGCAGCATTGTTCACAATAGCAAAAAAATGGAAACAACTAGAGGCCCATCAACAGATAAATGGATAAACTATGGTACATACACACAATGAAGTATTATGCAACGATAAAGAACAATGTTGACTCTGTGAAGCATCTCATAACATGGATGAAACTGGAGGACATTACGCTGAGTGAAATAAGTCAATCACAAAAGGACAAATATT
>NW_004444009.1:2688775-2719008 GCF_000243295.1 Trichechus manatus latirostris
GGAACCCAAGGCTGAGTAAGGACAGTGTTGACATGTAGTGGGGTTGTTAACCATTGTCATAGGGCAATATGTGTACTAACTGTTTAATGAGAAACTATTTTGTACTGTAAACCTTCATCTAAAGTGAGAATAGCAGGACAACTGGAAGAACGTAATCAGTGTCACTGAATTGCGCATGTAGAAATTTTTGAAACGGTAGTGTCTTTGGCTATGTATATTTTCACCAAAAAAGAAAAAAGGTCCTCCAAGGTCAGGAAGGGAGAGTGTTGACATGTCGTGGGGTTGTTAACCAATGTCATAAAACAATATGTGTACTAACTGTTTAATGAGAAACTATTTGCTATGTAAACATTTACCTAAAGTACAATAAAAAATTTAAAAAAAAAGTTTCAGGATTAACATATGTTTCTCCTTGGAGGGTGGAAAACAAGCGATAATGATCTAGGAAAGAAAAACTGAACAAAGCACCCAACTTGTGACAAGAAAACCAAGATGTCACCAGATATCCCCCAAGAATATCAGTAAAAGATGAACTCATCTGGGACGTGACCACCTGAAGGGGGAACTAACACAAACTTCTAAGACCCATAATCCTGTCCCTATTAAAGCCTTCGGCGGATCTCCAGTGGGGTAGACGGGTTTTGGGAGGAATCTATTCCCCTCTGTCTCCTGTATATTGATATATAATAAAAACTGTTTCTGCTCATCTCACCCCTGTCTCAGAATTGGCTATTGCAGCAGGTGGCGCCAATCAGCATTATTGTCGTAACATAACTGCCACTAATCCCATCTCATCAATATCATACAGATAAGATTTACAACACATAGGAAAATCACATCAGATGAGAAAATGGTGGACAATCACACAATACTGGGAATCATGGTCTAGTCAAACTGATACACATATTTTTGGGGGACATGATTCAATCCATGACAGGTCACTAATCTCTATCTTGTATCATGAGGAGCAGAAAAGATTGGGAAAAAAATAGGTTGATACTGCCAATTTGGCTGTCAACTTTGAATGTGTTTTAGTAAAGGCTCTGATTAACATATCCCCGCTAAGGTGCAAATTACTGATAAGTTCTTAATATAACTTCTCTCAGCATTATTTGTATGCACATTTCACCTACTCAAAAAGATTTCATATTAATGTAGGAATTTGATAGTTCACAAAATGATAATGACCCAATTAAGTAGAATGGACTGATATTATCAACACCATTTCAAAGATGAGGTTCAAAGAAGCTGCCTCAGACTTCTGCTGTCAGCCAAGATAGAGCAAAAGGGTCCAAGTTTACCCTTCCACCTGAAACAGCTAAACAAAATACGTGAAACAATGATTTTCAAGACACTGGACACCAGGCAGCAAAGAAAAGTGATCCCTCAGAGACAGGAAACAAACAAGGTGAGCTCTATTGTTGCCCAGCTTACTGTCTGCAGAGTGTTTCCAGACAATGGTGCAGGGGCAGAGAGCCCAGATGGAGCCGAGTGGTTTCCCTGAGTTAAGGAGATGAAGTGGTAGGTGAGATATGCCGAGGTAGCTAAAAGTCATGATGCATGAGAGGAGAGAACTGAATAGAGATATAATTCTGGAGATCTGTAATAAGGGCCCCTTTGGGTTTTCAGCTGAGTACGGCCCATTGCACGGATGTGAGAAAACTAACTGATGCCATGGAAATAACCTAAAGAATTAGAGGAAACAATCTCTAGAACTTGCGCGGGGCCAGGAATAGTTCCTTTTCCCACCAGCCAGACTAGAAACCGTAATAATTCATGGGACACTGGGTCTTACTTCGGAAGTAGGGAAAAATTAGTTCTACACTAAATACTGCTTTGATTCTGCCTAACAAATCTTAAAAGAAATACCTGAAAGAATCTGTTTCCAATTAACCAGTGTCCCATAACAGCTTGAGAATATTTATAGGGATACAATAATAGCCAGTATGCAGCAAGATAAAATTCATAATATATACAATTTAATTAAAAATTACTAAGCATGCAAAGAAGTAGGAAAATATGACCCATACTAAGGAGAAAAATCAATCAAGGGAAACCAACACAAAACTTGACATTATAGAATTTGGAAGTGTCGTGGTTTGAACTATGTCCCTCAAAAAATGTGTGTATCAATTTGGCTAGGCCATGATTCCTGGTACTGTGTGATTTTCCTGTATGTTGTAAACCTGCCTCTATGATGTTAATGAGGGAGGATGGGTAGCAGTTGTGTTAGTAAGATAGCACTGGATCTACAAGACTGGATTGTGTCCTGAGGCAATCTCTTCAGATATAAAAGAAAGAAGTGAGCAGAGAGACAGGGGGACCTCATACCATCAAGAAAGCAGTGCCGGGAGCAGAGCGCGTCCTTTGGACTGGGGTCCCTGCGCCGAGAAGCTCCTAGTCTGGGGGAACATTGATGAGAAGGCCGACAGAGAGAAAAAGCCTTCCACTGGAGCTGACGCCCTGAATTTGGACTTTTAGCCTACTTTGACTGTGAGGAAATAAACTTCTCTTCGTTAAAACCATCCACCTGTTATGGCAGCACTAGATGACCAAGACAGGAAGCAAGGACATTACAATAATTATTATAACTGCATCCTGTATATGCAAAAGACTAAAGGAAAGATTGACATGGTAAGTACAGATATGGAAGATTAAGAAAAAAAATCAAACTTTCAAAGATGAAAACTGCAATTTCTGAGACAAAAAGTTACTGGGTAGGATTAATAACAGATTAGATATTTAAAAATAAAAGATTGGTAAACTTGATGACATGGCAATATGAAGTATCCAAAATGAAACACAGAGAGAAAAATCCTGGAAAAAAAAATGAACATCAATCAATGAGCTATTGAAAAACTTCATGTGGCCTAATATACATGTAATTGTAGTCTTTGAAAGTGGTGGGGGGGAAGGGGGCAAGAAGAGAGAAAATAAAAATTTTGAAGTAACAATGCCAAAGTTTTCCAAGTTTGATGAAAATTATAAACCAACAGATCCAAGAAGCTCAATGAACCCAAAGAGCAAGATGCATTAAGAAAACTACACTATCACATTATTAAGTTGCTAAAAACAGTGATTCAGAAAAAATCTTAAAACTAGCCAGAAACAAACAAACAGAAGAAAAAAGGACATGTTACATACAGAGGAGCAAAGATAACAATGATGTGTATGCAAGCCAGAAGAAAGTGGAACAGTGTCTTTAAAGTACTGAAAGAAAAAAAAAAATCTTTCAACCTAGAATTCTATAACCAGCAAAAACATCTTTCAGAAGGGAAGATGACTTTTTCAGACATACAAAAGCTGAAAGAATTCATTACCAGCAGACTTTCACTGTAAGAAATATGAAAGGAAGTCCTTCACGCAGAAAGAAAATGATGCCACATGGATATAGAGATCTACACAAAGGTGTGATAATTGATAATTATATGGAAATGATTAATTACATGGGTAAATACAAAGATGTTGCCTAACTTGTCCAAAGTTAGGAAGTGGTACACCAGGAACTTGAGTGCAAGTCTTGTGATGCGAAGGTCAATCTTTACCCACTACAGAATGCAGCTGTGCATAACAGCATGGCATTTATTTAGTTAACAATCACTGATTATGTGCCTAAGTGCAAAGTGCTGTGCAAGATTGGCAAAGTAGGGGAACCTAATAGTATTAACACGCTCTCCTCCAAAGTAGCTTACCTTTTTTAAAAAAAAATCTTTTTTACTGTACTTTAGATGAAGATTTACAGAGCAAACAAGTTTCTCGTTAAAGAATTAATGCACATATTATTTTGTGACGTTAGTTGCCAACCCCATGACATGTCAACACTTTCCCCTTCTCGACCTTGGATTCCCTTTTACCAGCTTTCCTGTCCTCTCCTGCCTTCTCATCCTTGTCCCTGGGTTGGCATGCCCATTTAGTCTCGTCTACATGGTTGAGCTATGTGTATTATTGTTTTATGGGCCTGTCTAATATTTGGCTGAAGGGTGAACCTCAGAAGTGACTTCATTACTGAGCTATAAGCGTGTCCAGGGGCCATACTCTCAGGATTTCTCCAGTCGCTGTCAGACCAGTAAGTCTGGCCTTTTTTTGTGAGTTAGAATTTTGTTCTACATTTATCCCCAGCTCTGTCCGGGACCCTCTTTTGTGATCCCTATCAGAGCAGTCAGTGGTGGTAGCTGAGCAAGTTGTGCCGGACTCAGTCTGGTGGAGGCCAAAGGAGCTTACAGTCTATTTGGGGAATCAGACAAAGAAAAGACAGGACTAAATTTAGAGAAGGGTGCAGGAAGTTCTGGGAACGGCCTTAGGATGGAACTACACCATCAAAATTGCAAATTAGATTTCTGATATCATGGGCCCACTTTTAAATCAAGAGCGAGGTCTCTTCATTCATTAGGCACTACAGGCACAGGGCTGAGGGTCTGTGACAGTCTTAAAACAGTTTTCATTGAGAGTTCAAGCTGAGTCTGGCAGTGTTGTTGTTGTTAGGTGCCCTCGAATTGATTTTTGACTCATAGCAACCCAATGTGACAGGGTGAACTGCCTCATAGGGCTTTAGAGAGGTCGCTGTAAATCCGACTTGACAGCAATGGGTAATCTTTTTGGGAGCAGATCGCCAGGTCTTTTCTCCTGAAGAGCTAATGGGTGAGTCTGAACCACGAATATTTCGATTGGCAGCCAAGCGCTTAACGGATTGGGCCGCCAGGGCTCCTCAGTCTGGCACTAAAAGATTAAAAGAAAAACAGAAGTCGTTATTACTCCTATTCTTTCATTCAACAAGCGTTTATTGAAGGCTTCGCTATGAGCTATAATAAATGTTGAGGATACAAAAACTGTAACAAGGCACTGTGCTGTTGTTGTTGTTATCAGTGTTATGAAGCACCAAGTGGAATGGGCCGTTATGTTCAGTGGTTAGCTGAGAGGAGAGCTAGATCACTGGGGGCTAGCATTCCCGGAAGTCTTCATGAAATGCCTGGGCTAAGCCTTTAAGAAGGGATATGATTGGATAGGCAGTGAAGAAGGATGAACCTTTTCAGACCTGAGTTCCACAGGTGTCAAAGGAACAATGTGCATTGACTGGAGTGGGGGTAGGGGAGCCTGGTTTTGCTGTAGCAGAGGCTTCTTGTTGGGGAAGAAAGGATATTAGGTTGCCAAAGTTGTCATGGAAAAGCCTTTATGTCATGGAGTGGTTTTTAATTTAGAGACTGACATGGAGTTCAGGCTGTTGGGGGGGGGGCAGCAGGGGGACAAGCTAAATCGTCAATTCTAGACTCGAACAGATGATTATATTTCCATTAGCAACTTGCTCCAAGTACCTACAAAACCAGTCACTATTCAATGTATAATTTAATCAGAAAAGCAGTTTGTTTCTGTATTCCCCTGAAGGCAGAGATTCTAAAGAAATTTAATAGCCAGATGGGGTAGTACATCTTGGCACTCTAACAATCAGAAGTCGTCCCAATAACTTGAAACCATGTTTAGTTAAAGACATAAGTTGATAGACACTCAGTTTGGCTACATAGTGGCTATATGATCTTTGATAAATGACTTCTTATGTGACTCTGTAGGAGCCCTGGTGGCACAATTGATAGCCAATGCAGCCAGGAGCTGCTTAGACTTCATCAAAGCCTTAAGTGATAGCACTGGGTGTGGCTCAATTGGGAGCTGCTCAGACCAAGCAGAACCTGCCCCCTCCTTGTCCATTGTCCTCAAAGTGCTGCATGTGGCTCAAGCCAGTCAAACCCGGTTTACTAGCCTACATGCCAAAGAAAGAAATGCAATTTTTCTTAGGGCACCTGCACACCCTGATAACCTATGTAGTTCATAATGTTTGTATCTACTCCTTGTGAGAGACCGTATAAAAGGTTCTGCTCCCTTTGTTCAGGGAGCTTGATTTGAGGTATACACCTCCTTGCTGCTTGCCTACATGCTTGCAATAAATGCTCTTCCTCCCTCCTCACCTCCGTGTGTCTTTATTAACGAGAAGCCACACCGAGCAGGACCTGCTTCAGGTAACACAATGATTAAGCGCTTGGTTGCTAACCTAAAGTTTGGCGGTTTGAAAACTCACCCAGTGGACCTGTGGGAGAAAGATCTGGCAATCTGCTTCCATAGGGATTACAGCCTAGAAAACATTATGGGGTAGTTCTACTCTGTCACATGGGGTCGCTATGAGTTGAGATCTACTCGACAGCACCTAACAACAGTAGCATGTGACTCAGTGTCCTCATCTGAAAAACAGTTGTACAAACATGTCCTAAAAAAAAAAAAAAGGATGTGAAAATGCTTTGAAAATACAAGCCCTAAACAACTGTTACTCGTTATTACTGATGAGAAAAAAGAGTCACTCTTGCCCTGCGTATGTTTAGGAGTATTTATTTGATAAGAAAAAAATAATAAAGGTGTTCAAAGATGAACATTTATTTTCTGCTATTCTATAACCGTTTTCACTGAACTTGATTTTCTTGTGGTCATTTTATTTCTTGACCTTTCCTTTAGCCCAGTGTCGCTTCTTGCTTTGCCCATGTGTACAAGATTATAAAGGAGCCCTGTTGCACAACTGATAAGCGCTCGGCTGTTAACCGAAATGTGGGTAGTTGGAACCACCCCCAGTGGCGCCATGAGAAAAAGACCTGGCAATCTGTTCCTCTAAAGATTAAAGCCAAGAAAACTCTACGGGACAGTTCTACTCTGTCACATGGGGTTGCTGTAAGTCCAAATCAACTGGCACCTAACAATAACACAAAGTTATAAAAAGTTCTTAAAATACAAGTCCAACAAATAAGTTCAGGCATACTTGTGACTATTCGTTTGTTTATTTGCATTTATTGACCAGTTAAACTATATCAGGAACTATGCAAATAAGAAAGAATCTGCATCCCTAAGGGACTCACACTGTGTGGGCAGCACCGACCTGCAAATCTGAGGCAATATTTCACAACAGTTGGAAAACAGCTCTGCTGAGGGGCTGCGTGGGCCAGGCTGGGCTAAGGAAGTTTCTGATGCCAGGGACACTGAGCTGAATATTGAAAGATCACTGGAGCGCTGGCTGTAGTGAATAAACCACACTTCCGGCCGAGGGCTCCAATCTGTGAGAAGCCATGACATTCAGGAAAACTGCACGTAGATCAGCAATATTAGTGTGTAGGCTGTGAGGGAGTGTGATGAGCAGTGACCAAGGAGAATGGATGGACAGGGTCGAGGTCAGGAAAAGCCATGCAATCTAAGGAGTGTGCACATTATCAAAAGGAGATAGGGAAGCACTGAAGTAGATAGTGTATCAGGTGGCAGTGGCGTGGCGTCACTAGGGTTGGAGCCACCCCGTGCAGTAACTCACAGTGTCAATACCCACCCCCACCAAGTCACGCCTGTGGGCAGCTGGCCAGCCAGCAACCTCCCCCCTCCACGTAGGCGGAGCAGCCTGGTCCAGTCCAGCCACCTTCCTCCCCCGCGGGGCTAAGCCCTGTCTGCAGGGTAGCTCCCCGAAGCTCCTCCCCTCTCCCATTGGCCAAGACGGAAACGCGCCTCTCCTCCCAATGGCGAGCACAGTGCCCGGCTGCCTGCACCTTGACTGGTGGGGGATGCGGGGTGGGGGTGGGTGGGAGGCGATGAGTTATCACACTGGATGACACCAACCCTAGTGACTGACGGGGGAGGGGACGTGGGAGGGGGGAGGGAGGGAGTAAGAAGACTTAACCACACTGAATGACCGGTACAACACCAACCGTAGTGATGCCGCTGCCTTGACAGCCCCTTTTCCGGTAGCACCGGCCCACTCACCGCCACCGCGGTGCACCCTGTGGTCATTGTGGTGTCACCCTCTCTGACAGTGTCAGGGGATGCAGTCTGCACCCCTTCTCCCC
This sequence comes from Trichechus manatus latirostris, assembly GCF_000243295.1. Classification (NCBI taxonomy): domain Eukaryota; kingdom Metazoa; phylum Chordata; class Mammalia; order Sirenia; family Trichechidae; genus Trichechus; species Trichechus manatus. Next base: position 2,696,632 of record NW_004444009.1, read on the forward strand.
ACGCCTACACCTGCCTAGTGACGTCACTGTCAGGTGGTGGGGTTTTATCTGAGATATGTAAGAGAGATCTAGGTGTGCACACGTTGACAGCCATTCCATTATAAAATATCGAGGAGCCTTTGATCCTGTTTGTCTACTGTTCAGTCCTTTAGTTTCTCTTACTGTCACTGCCTGTTGAATGCCTTTTGATCTTTTCAATGACAATTACCTTTGTGACAAGAGACTTGTTATTGCTGTTAGTTGCTGTCGATTTGGCTCCCACCTCATGGCGACCCCCATGAACAACAGAACAAAACACTGGCCAGTCTTGCGCTATTCCCATCATGGGTTGTGGATCAGATCATTGTGATCTATAGGATTTTCATTAGCTAATTTTTGGAAGTTCATTGCCAGGCCTTTCTTCCTAGTCTATCTTAGTCTGGAAGTTCAGCTGAAAACTGTTCTGCATCATACCAACATGCAAACCACTACTGGCAGACAGGTGGTGGCTGTGCATGAGGTGCGTTGGCCAGGAATCGAACCTGGGTCTCCTGCATGGAAGTCAAGAATTTTATCACTGAATCAACAATGTCCCCAACAAGAGAGTAGGATGAGGAAAATAGATTAAATTCAAATTTGATCATTTTACTCTAACAAGCATGTGAACAAGTCATCCAAATGACTCCTGTGATGAGGGTGGATCAGGTAGAATAATGTATGTGGAAACAGTTTGTAAGCAATATACTCAAGAAATGCTAGTTATTATTATATACTTTGTATCTAGCTGCTTTGGACAGAGAATGATCACAAAGGCATCATTCCCAATCCATTTGGATAATTGAAAGGCTGTTACAGACAAATCTGGCAAAACTCGGGGTGGGGGTGGGGGGGCAAAAATTCATTAAGAGACCAGAAGCCCTAGTCTGTGGATAGCTCTAGAATGGAATGCGATACATTGTCATGAGTTTGGTGATGAGACATAGCAGAGAGCAAAACGACAGCTTGCAAACTGGAATCTTACCCAAACCCTGAGAGTCAACAGGAGACCACAAATAATTATGGAGAGAGTAGAAAGACTGGTTTGTGACGTTTAGGGGAAAATTAATAATGCTCTGCTTCTCCAGTGATCCTTTCCCTCAGGGGAACTGTATTTGGCAAGCAATCACGTTCTTCACAACCCTTCTTCTGCTGGGGCTGGCAAGACTGGGGAGACATCACTGAACACACCATCATACAGTTGTGAGGATGGCGTGGGACCGGGCAGTGTTTCGTTCTGTGGTACACAGAGTCGCTATGAGCAGGAACCGACTCAGCGGCACCTAACAACAACAACATACAGCAGGAGCAATGAAAGTGTGGGTAGTCTTCCACAGGCCATCCAAGGAAGTTGGGTCCATTCAACTGTCAAGAAATATTTACAGAAAAAGTGTATATACCGTGCACATGGTAACTGCTCAATAAATGTTAACCTCAATTATTATGGCCCAGTGTCTAGCATGCAGTAGGTTGTTGTTACCCAAAGCGGGTCCTGCTCGGTGCGGCTTCTCGTCAATAAAGACACGAAGAGGTGAGGAGGGAGGAAGAGCGTTTATTGCAAGCACGCAGGCAAGCAGCAAGGATGTGTATACTTCGAATCAAGCTCCCTGAACAAAGGGAGCGGAACCTTTTATACCGTCTCTCACAAGAAAGTACACACAAACATTATGAACTACATAGGTTATCATGCTGCGCAGGCGTGTTAAGATAAATTGTGTTTCTTTCTTTGCATGTAGGCTAGTAAACTGGGTTTGACTGGCTTGAGCCACATGCAGCACTTTGAGGACAATGGACAAGGAGGGGGCAGGTTCTGCTTGGTCTGAGCAGCTGCTAATTGAGCCACAACTCGACTATCACTTAAGGTTTTGTTTGATAATGACTAAGAAGCTCCTGGATGCATTGGTTATCTTTGGTAGAAGCCGTGGAGTTGATTCCGACTTACGGTAACCCCATGTGTTACAGAGTAGAACTGTTCCATAGGATTTTCTTGGTTGTAATCTTTATGGAAGCAGATCACCAGGCCTTTCTTCTGTGGCATTGCTGGGTGAGTTCAAACGGCCAAACTTTCAGTTAGTAGTTGAGCACAAACTGTGCTACCTAGGGACCTATCAGGAGGCCCAGACACCTTAAACTGTGTACACTCAAGGTTTTCTTTTTTTTTATTGTACTTTAGATGAAGGTTTACAGAACAGTTTCTCATCAAACTGTTAGTACACACTGTTTTATAACAATGGTCAACTACCCCATGACATGTCAACCTTGTCTCTTCTCAAACTTGGGTTCCCTATTACCAGCTTTCCTGTCCTCTCCTGCCTTCTAGTCCTTGTCCCTGGACTGTTGTGCCCCATTAGTCTTGTTTTGTTTTATGGGGCTGTCTAATCTTTGGCTGAACGGTGAACCTTGGGAGTGACTCCATTACTGAGCTAAAAGGGTGTCCGTGGGCCATATTCTCGGGTTTCTCCAGTCTCTGACAGGCCAGTAAGTCTGGTCTTTTTTTGTGAGTTAGAATTTTGTTCTACATTTTTCTCCAGCTCTGTCTAGGACTCTCTGTTGTGATCCCAGTTGGAGCAGTCAGTAGTGGTAGCCGGGCACCATCTAGTTGTACTGGATTCAGTCTGGTGGAGGCTGTGGTAGTTGTGGTCCTTTAGTCCTCTGGACTAATCTTTCCCTTGTGTCTTGTTTTCTTCATTTTCCCTTTCTCCTGAAGGAATGAGACCAATGGAATATCTTAGATGGCTGATCACAGGCTTTTAAGACCCCAGACACTACTCACCAAGGTAGAATGTAGAACATTTTCTTTATAAACTGTGTTGTGCCAATTGAGCTAGATGTTCCCCGCGACTATGGTCCCCACAGCCCTCCGCCCAGCAATTCAGTCCCTCAGGGGGTGTGGATATGACTTTGGAGCTTCCATGACCTTTCCTTGTACAAGCTGTGCTGGCTTCCCCAGTATTGTGTACACTCAAGGCTTTAAACATACATAGGCCTTTCTGAAAAGACCCACCTGGACTATGTTTGTAAATGAGACTGAGGAGCCTCTTATGTCAAACTTCATCTTAAGGAAAAGAGAAGCAAGTGACATAAACTCAGCCCAGGAACAAAGAGTTAGCAAAGAAGAAGAAGGAAATTATGAGAAGAGTCTGCTGTCTGCCATTTAGTTTGTCCTCCTCAAATTCCATGGACTCACAGATGTTTGAGGAAGAATGGACAGCAGCAAAAAGCCTGGAAAAATCAGAAGTGCCGTATCACTAAAATCTCTTCATTTGACATTGAGAGCCCATGTTTGCTGCTTGAAAGCCTGTGTCCCTGATCCTAAACACAGAGGGTTTGATGATGGAGTACTGTTAGCTAACCAAAGAGTTGAATCATCCTTCACTGCCTAAATGAAGAAGAATGGGAGAGGGCACCACCCCATGGAGGAGGTGGGCAGCTTCAGAAGTTCCTGAGGTTTCTGTGGCAGCATCAGCAATAGAAGACATTTCCGAGGTAGACCCTGAAAAAGGAGAGGGAAATGGCAGATGACACACGATAGCTGAGAGGATTAGTTCCTGAGGACTGAAGAACTAGTAAGGAGGGACTTGAAGAGACCAGGATTTCTGCAGGACATGTAGAGGTGGACTCAGAGAAATATTATTCAATTATTGTTAGTGTGTCTAGCCTGTAGGGACATAAGATATGCATGTGTGTTTAATTACACTTTTGTAAAAAAAATAGGCAAACATATGAATAAAGTGTGTGACAAAACATATAAATATTAAAACACTGTAAGATGGTAGGAATACAAACAATTTTTTTCTTTTATTTTGACTTTTGTTATGTTATTCTTATGTTGTTTTTATAGAACCTAATGATGTTTTTGTTAGTTGCTGTTGAGTCGGTCCTGATTCATGGTGACCCTACGTGTGCAGAGTAGATCTGCTGCTTTATAGAGTTTTCAAGGCTGTGGCCTTTCAGAATCCGATCACCAGGCCTGTCTTCTGGGGTGCCTCTTGGTGGACTCGAATTGTCAACCTTTCGGCTAGTAGCTGAGAGCTAATATGATACACAGTTTAGTCCTCCAGTTACTTGTCCTATACTTTCTGAATAATTTACTCTTTCTGGTCTAATAACACAGGAATTAGAGGAAGAACAACAACAAAAAGATATCATGATCTCTTCTGACCAGTGTATGTTCTAAAATAAATATAGATCTATTACAAAGGATATTTTGAGTTTAAAAATTGTTTTTAGTTTTAATTTTTTGCTTCCTGTATATAATCTCAGTATGAAGTTTTTTATTGTCCTGGATCTTAATCATGGTCCTTTTTATAGAAAGAAAACTGAGGCAGCAAACAAAGGAAAGTTTCCCTGGGCCAGCAGTGACATTGTGAGCCAGCAAAGATTCGAATTTACTACCAGGTGTTTCCAGTCTGTCCTGAAGCTCTGGCTCATTGGTGACTTGCCTAGATGGTGACCAACATGAGTCTCATAGATTAGAACAAATGGAAGGGTCTCCCGACATCTGAAGTTTCCATGTGCTTACAGTCAGTCTTTTGCAGTCCGAGCCTCAGAAAAGAATTCCCTCTTCATTCATTTACTAAATATTTATTTATTTGTTCATCCAACACAGGCTCAGCACTGTGTTACATGCCGGGGATAAACAGCTCTGTTAAGCTAATATTCTGAGAAAACAGAAACAATTAAGTGTCAAAAGCAGTTAATAGTAGTGATTTGTGTTGTGGAACATAGTCGAAAGACAGAGACATCAAATTTTCTTTAGGAGCAAAGAAGGGAGGATGATCAGCCTTCCAAGTTATTGCTGAAAACAATTTGCCGAGGCTCACAGATTTCTGGTTGACAATATCTACGTCCTTGTTACTTATCTCTGACTGCTAAGTTGATGCTACACACTTAAGGTCTTTTTATGACTGGATCCATCTCCAGGTACCAATTTTTATATTAATTAGAAAAGGCTAAACTGCTGTAGCAAAAGCCCCCAAATATGTTGTTGTTAGGTACTGTCTAGTTGATTCCCACTCATACCAACCCTACGTACAACAAAACAAAACATTTCCTGGTTCTGCACCATCCTCACAATCATTATTATGCTTGAGCCCATTGTTGCAGCCACTGTGTCAATCCATCTTGTCGAGGGTCTCCCTCTTTTTCATTGATCCTCTACTTTACCAAGCATGATGTCCTTCTCCAGGGACTGGTCCCTTCTGATAACATGTCCAAAGTATGGGAGACGATGTCTCGCCATCCTCACTTCCAAGGAGCACTCTGGCTGTATTTCTTCCAAGACACACTTGTTCATTCTTCTGGCAGTCCATGGTATATTCAATATTCTTCACCAACACCATAATTCAAAGGCATCAACTCTTCTTTGGTCTTCCTTATTCATTGTCCAGGTTTCACACACATATGAGGTGATTGAAAATACCATGGCTTGGGTCAGGTGTACCTTAGTCCTCAAAGTGACATCTTTGCTTTTTAACACTTTCAAGAGGTCTTTTGCAGCAGATTTACCCAATGCAATGCATCATTTAATTTCCTGACTGCTGCTTCCATGGGTGTTGACTGGATCCAAGTAAAATGAAAACCTTGACAACTTTAATCTTTTCTCCATTTATCATGATGTTGCTTATTGGTCCAGTTGTGAGGATTTTTGTTTTCATTACGTTGAAGTGTAATCCATATTGAAGGCTGTAGTCTTTGATCTTCATCAGTAAGTGCTTCAAGTCCTCTTCACTTTCAGCAATCAAGATTGTGCCATCTGCCTATCACAGGTTGTTAATGAATCTTCCACCAATCCTGATGCTGAGTTCTTCTTCATATAGCCCAGTTTCTTGGATTATTTGCTCAGCATACAGATTGAGTAAGTATGGTGAAAGGATACAACCCCTGTTCTATTTAAATGACTGCCTCTTGGTACAGGTTCCGCATGAGCACAATTAAGTGTTCTGGAATTTCCATTCTTTGAAATGTTATCCATAATTTGTTATGATCTACACAGTCGAATGCCTTCACATAGTAAAACACAGGTAAACATCTTTCTGATATTCTCTGCTTTCAGCCAAGATCTATCTGACATCAGCAATGATGTCCCTCGTTCCACATCCTCTCCTGAATCTGGCCTGAATTTTTGGCTGTTCCCTGTTGATGTACTGCTGCAACTGCTTTTGAATGATCTTCAGTGAAATTTTACTTGTGTGTGATATTAATGATATTGTTCGATAATTTCCACATTCCGTTGGCTCTCCTTTGTTTGGAATGAGCACAAATATGGATCTCTTCCAGCCAGTCGGCCAGGTAGCTGTCTTCCAAATTTCTTGGCATAGACGAGTGAGCACCTCCAGTGCTGCATCTGATTGTTGAAACACCTCAGTTGGTATTCCATCAATTCCTGGAGCCTTGTTTTTCACCAATGCCTCCAGTGGACTTCTTCCTCCAACTATTGGCTCTTGATCATATGCTACCTCCTGAAATGGTTGAACGTCAAACAATTCCTTTTGGTACAGTGATTCTGTGTATTTCTTCCATCTGCTTTTGATGTATCATATGTCGTTCAGTATTTTCCCCGTAGAATCCTTCAAAATTGCAACTCGAGGCTTGAATTTTTTCTTCAGTTTTTCAGCTTGAGAAATGCCAAGCATGTTCTTCCCTTTCGGTTTTCTAAGTCCAGGTCTTTTAATATTTCATTATAATATTTTACTTTGTCTTCTGGAGCTGCCCTTTGAAATATTCTGCTCAGCCCTTCTACTTTGTCATTTCTTCCATTTGCTTGAGCTACTGTATGTTCAAGAGCAAGTTTCCAAGTTTCTTCTGACATCCATTTTGGCCTTTTCTTTCTTTCCTGTCTTTTTAATGACCTTTTGCTTTCTTTATGTATGATGTCCTTGATGTCTTCCCACAACTCTTCTGGTCTTCAGTGATTAATGTTCAATGGATCAAATCTATTCTTGAGATGATCTCCAAATTCAGGTGGGATATTCTCAAGGTCGTATTTTGGCTCTCATGGACTTGATTTAATTTTCTTCTGCTTCAACTTGAACTTGCATATGGGCAATTGATGGTCTGTTCCACAGTCGGCCCCTGGCTGTGTTCTGACAGATGATATTGAGCTTTTCCATCATCTCTTTCCACAAATGTAGTCAATGTGATTCCTGTGTTTTCCATCCAGTGAGGTCCACGTGTATAGTCGCCGCTTATGTTGTTGAAAAAAGGTATTGGCAATGAATAAGTCATTTATCTTGCAAAATTCTATCATGTCATCTCCAGTGTCATTTCTATCACCAAGACCATATTTTCCAACTACCGATCCTTCTTTGTTTCCAACTTTCATGTTCCAATCACCAGTAATCATCAATGCACCTTGATTGCGTGTTTAATCAACTTTAGACCGCAGAAGTTGGGAAAATCTTCAATTTCTTCATCTTTGGCCTTAGTGGTTGGTGCATAAATTTGAATAATAGTCGTATTAACTGTCTTCCTTTTAGGCGTATGGATATTATCCTATCACTGACAGTGTTGTACTTCAGGATAGACCTTAAAATGTTCTTTTTTTGACGATGAATGCGATGCCATTTCTCTTCAAGTTGTCATTCCCATCATAATAGACCACATGATTGTCTGATTCAAAATGGCCAATACCAGTCCATTTCAGCTTACTAATGCCTAGGGTATCGATCTTTATGAGTTTCATTTCATTTTTGATTACTTCCAGTTTTCCTAGACTCATACCTTGTACATTCCACATTCCTATTATTAGTGGATGTTTGCAGCTGTTTCTTCTCATTTTAGTCATGCCACATTAGCAAGTGAAGGTTCTGAAAGCTTTGCTCTATTATTAAGGCCAACTCTACTTTTAGGAGGCGCCTCTTTCCCAGTCGTATTTTGAGTGCTGTCCAGCCTGAGGGGCTCATCTTCCAGCAATGTTCCCGAATGTATCAGACAATGTGCCCCTGCTTTTTGTAAAGCTTTCACTAGCCAGTTTTTTCATAAATAGACTGTCAGGTCCTTCTTTCTAGTTTGTCTTAGTTTATAAGCTCTGCTAAAACCTGTCTATCATGGGTGACCCTGCTGGTATTTGAAATACCAGTGGCATAGTTTCCAGCATCGCAGCAACACACAGGCCACCACAGTACGACAAACTGACAGACAAGTCCTTGGTGATTCAAACCCACTCAGTGGCTCTGTGGAAGAAAGACCTGTAAAGCAACTCACAACAGTCTTTTCTGGGGGTCCCTCGGTGGCTCAAATGGTTTGCAATTAGTGCCAACTGCTCAAGGTACGGGGAAACTTTATGTAGAGGAACTTAAAATGTAGGCAGTGGCATAAATGACTCCATTGTCATCGAGTTGATTCCAACTCATATTGACCCTACAGGACAGAGTAGAACTGTCCCATAGGGTTTCCAAGCTTGTCAATCTTTACAGAAGCCACATCTTTCTCCTGTGAAGCAGCTGGTAGATTTGAAGTGCCAACCTTTTGGTTAGCAGCCAAGCACTTAACCACTGCACCACCAGGGCTGCTAGGCACTGGCATAAAAAAAAAAAAAAAAAAAAAAAATCCATTGCCCTCAAGTCAATTCTGTCTCACAGAGACCCTATAGGATAGAGTAGAACTGCCCCACAGGGTTTCCAAGCAGCAGCTAGTGGATTTGAACTGCCGACCTTTTGGTTAGCTGGTAAACCCTTAACCACTGCACCACCAGCGCTCCAGGAATTGGCATAGTGTGTCTAAAATGTGGGGGAAGGGGAAGCACGTCTACTTGGTAATGGAAATCTGTCCACCAGATGGCGCTCAAAAGATTCCGGTTTAACAAAAGAGCCTTGCCCTCCCTCCCGCCCCTTCCCAAAGCAAAATTTACATTGTGGAAGAACAAATAGCACCACAACTTGTATTTCACGTATACTTTTAAGTTCTATATGAGTCCCTGGGTAACACAAAGGGTTTACCTTCGACTACTAGCCTAAAAGTTGGTGGTTCTAACCCACCCATCAGTGCTGTGGAAGAAAGACTGGTGACGTGCTTCCTTAAAATCCCCCATCAAAGAAAAAAAAGAAAAAAAGCCCGCTGCTGGGGAGTCATTTCTGACTCATAGCAACCCCATGAGTAGAGCTACTCCATAGGATTTTCTTGCCTGTAATCTTAATGGAAGCAGATTGCCAGGGCTTTCTTCCATGGTACTGATGAGTAGGTTTCAACTGTCAACCTTAAGGCTAGTACAAAAAAACAAAAACAAAACCCAAACCTGTAGTCGTCGGCTTGATTCCAAGCCATAGTGACCCTATAGGACAGAGTAGAACTGCCCCACAGAGTTTCCAAGGAGCAGCTGGTGGATTTGAACTACCAACCTTTTGGGTAGCAGCTGTATCACTTAACCACTGCACCACCAGGGCTCCTTTAGGGTAGTAGTTGAGTGCAAACCATTTGAGCTACCCAGGAACCTCCAGAAAAGATTGTTGTTAGTTGCTTTACAGCACTTTCTTCCGCAGAGCCACTGGGTGGGTTTGAACCACCAACCAGTTGAGTACTTAATCGCTGCACCATTAGGGGTCCTCTGTAAAAGATTACAGCCAAGAAAACCATATCGAACAGTTCTACTCTGTAACATATGAGGTCTCTAAGAGTGGCAATCAACTTGACAGTAATAGCTTTGTTTGTTTGTTTTGTTTTAATGTTCTATCAAGATTTTAACAGTTACATTCCCCACCCCCCAGGACTGTGGATATGATGTAGGGCATGGAGTAACTCGAGCTTTCACATCTACACCCCTGCCCTTCCAACGCTACCTTTATTATCTTCTCGAGACAGAACAACTACAGGGTGAGACCAGGGAAAACTGACCTTGGATGAGGTGTGCTCTCAGGAGGAAATTCCTCTGTTTGGAGGGAGGGCTGGTTCTTACCTGAGCTCAGAGTCCTCTGGGAGCAAGCAACCTGTCTCCTAGATGCTCTGGCCCTTCCCTCTCCCTGTCTGCTCATCCTCTATGTAATTTGATTACATGTATTAATTTTTTGTATGTGCGATCTTTTACAACTGCTTATAGCTTTTCAGAAAATTTTCTGATCATAGTAAGCTCGTTAGAAGAAATGCAAACAGAAATTAATGACTCAGGAAGCTATGTTATTGTTGTTAGCCACTGTTGAGTCAGTCCCCAACTCATGGCGCCCCCACGCACAACAGAAGGAAGAGCTGCCGAGTCCCGCGCCATCCCCATGATCAGTTGCACATCAGACTGTTGTGATCCATACGGTTTTTGTTGGCTGATTTTTGCAGTAGATCACTAGAACTTTCTTCCTACTCCATCTTAGTCTGGAAGCTTTGCTGAAACCTGCTCGGCGTTATAACAACACACAAGCCTCCACTGACAGATGGGTGATGTCTGTGTATGCGGTGCATTGGCCAGGAATTGAACACTGGTATCCCACATGGAAGGCGAGAATTCTACCACTAAACTACCAACGCTTCACTAAACCAGTTGCTGTCAAGTTGGTTCTGACTCGTGGCGACCTCATGTGTATGCTGAGTAGAACTGTGCTCCATAGGGTTTTCAAGGCTGACCTCTCAGAAGAAGATGGCCAGGACTTTCTTCCCAGGTGCCTCTGGGGGCTCAAACCTTCAATTTTTGGTTAATAGTCGAATGCCTGACCATTTGCACCACACAGAGACTCTAATACCTCGTTTGTTCTAGTTGTTGTGTGTCGAGTTGATTCTGACTCATAGCGACCCTCTGGAACAAAGTAGAACTGCCCCCTAGGGTTTCCAAGGCTATAATCTTTATGGAAGCTGACGGCCACTTCTTTCTCCCACAGAAGGACTGGTATGTTCGAACCACTGACCCTTTGGTTAGCAGCCGAGCGCTTAGCCATTGCTCAATCAGGGCTCCTGATCCAATATTAAAACCAAAAAAAACCAAACCTATTCCCATTGAGTCGATTCCGACACAGAGACCCTGTAGGACTGTCCCAAAGGGTTTCCAAGGAGAGGCTGGTGGATTTGAACTGCTGGCCTTTTGGTTAGCAGCTGAGCTCTTAGGTAGAATTCTGCCATAGTTCAGCTCTTGGAGATACCAGCTATTAAGAGTTTGGTGTATATTCCTCTAGAACAGGGTTTCTTAACCTTAGCCCTGTTGATATTTTAGACCTGAAAATTATTTGTTTTGGGGATGTTCCTGTGCATTGTAGGATGCTTAGCAGCATGGTTGGCCGGTACCAAAACATTGCCAGGTGGTTTCATACTATAGTACATGCTTTGCTGAAATCTGCTTGCTTTTTTTTTTTTTTAAAGAAAAAAACTTGATAGTAGGGCTTGGTCATCTTTCCATTTCAGAACATCTAGATCTATTACATGTTTAAAATTAATTGTATCATTATTTATTTAACCTGATATTTTCTATTAAGGCTCATTTGGATTATTTCCAATTTCTTACTACTATGAATGTAGCTGGGTGAAAAAATATTATTTAAAACCCAAACTGTCTGTACCACTTCTGCCTTTTAAGAGGAAAGGAAAGGCATATTTCATATGAAAAGGAAAAGAAATATTTATACTACTTCCCTTTTACTTGTAAATCTTAATGGGTAAAAGAGAAAAGAAAGTCTGAAATGTGGAAACCTCTACCCATTTTTCTGTATTGGTAAAGTCTGAGGTCAAATCAGTGGTCCTCTGAGTAGCCGAAAAATCAGACATTGAAAACCCTGTGGAGCACAGTTCTACTCATACACACATGATGTTGCCATGAGTCCAGACTGACTCAACGGCAACTCGCTGGTTTTTAGTAGTCTAGCCTGGTTGGTGTAAACAGTTAACGCACTTGGCTGCTAACCAAAAGGTTGGAGGTTTGAGTCTACCAAGAGGTGCCTCAAAAGAAAGGCCTGGCAATCTACTTCTGAAAAATCAGCCATTGAAAACCCTATGGAGTTCAGTTCTCCTCTGACTGACACGAGGTCACCATCAGTCTTATTTAACTTGACAGGCAACTCCTAGTGGTGGTACTATATTATCTAGTCAAAGCTTCTGAAATGCACAGATAACTCTGGGCCTGGGGAAGGCAGGGAAACCAAAATTGCTCTGCATAACAAAGTGAGGCATTTTGACCATCCCTGAGTGGTTTAAAATCAGGAAAGGTGTGCATTAGGGCTGTATCCTTTCACCATACTTATTAAATCTATATGCTGAGCAAATAATCCAAGAAGTTGGACTATATGAAGAAGAACAGGGCATCAGATTAGAGGAAGACTCATTAACAACCTGTGTTATGCAGACGACACAACTTTGCTTGCTGAAAGTGAAGAAGATTTGAAGAATTTACTGATGAAGATCAAAGACTACAGCCTTCAGTATGGATTACACCTCAACATAAAGAAAACAAGAATCCTCACAACTGGACCAATAAGCAACATCATGATAAACGGAGAAAAGATTGAAGTTGTCAAGGATTTCATTTTACTTGGATCCACAATCAACGCTCATGGAAGCAGCAGTCAAGAAATCAAAGGACGCATTGCATTGGGCAAATCTGCTGAAAGGATCTCTTTAAAGTGTTAAAAAGCAAAGATGTCACTTTAAGGACTAAGGTGCACCCGACCAAAGTCCTGGTATTTTTAATCGCCTCATATGTGTGTGAAAGCTGGACAATGAATAAGGAAGGCCAAAGAAGAATTGATGCCTTTGAATTATGGTGCTGGCGAAGAATATTGAGTATACCATGGGCTGCCAGAAGACCGAACAAATCTGTCTTGGAAGAAACACAGCCAGAATGCTCCTTAGAAGTGAGGATGGCAAGACTTCATCTCACATATTTTGGGCATATTATCAGGAGGGACCAGTCCCTGGAGAAGGACATCATGCTTTGTAAAGTAGAGGGTCAGTGAAAGAGAGGAAGATCTTCAGCAAGATGGACTGACACAGTGGCTACAACAACGGGCTCAAATGTAATAACCCATTGTGAGGATGGTGCAGAACAAGGCAGAGTTTCTTTCTGTTATATATAAGGTCGCTGTGAGTTGGAACTGACTCGAAGGCACCTGACAACGACATACATAGTCCAAGGAGAAACAAGCCCTGAAAATACAGAACTGGTAAGATGTGAGGAAAGTTTTGAGATGAAGAGACGAGGTCAAGGGACACGCAAGACACCAGACCCCATGGGAAGGTGGCCAACAGAAATTCCTCATGGTAGAGCAGCCTGAGGACTTTTACAAATGAGGATGTCTAATTGTCTAATATTAGTTTTGGGATGGGATAATTTATGAGGTTGTAAAACTTTCATTTGTCATCTCAAATCTGTAAAAGTTGCTACTTTGGGAGATTTTTTTGTTGATTTGTTTTGTTTTCAGAAGATGGAAAATCAAGGAAAGGTTTTCCATCTATTTCGGTTCAGATTAAAGAGATGAAACCATCTGTAAGAGTTGAGGTGCAAGTGAGATTAAGAATTCCAGCAGAGCTGGAACTCTGAGCAACAAAGAAGTAACTATGAGACAATAAAATAGCTAAAACTCATAGAATTAAGGGTAAGGCAATTAACATCCTTCAGGGCATGAGACAGTATTCTCAAACCAACCTTATTTAAATATCAAGTGACCGCCGGCAACTGAGTTACACAAACAGAGCTGCAACAACATCCTGGTACATACATCTTTAAGTTCTTGTGCAACAATTATTTTTTTCATGTATTTCACATGTGTTTATTGAATGCCTACCATTCTGTGCATGCAGTAATAACAAGATAGTGGTCTTAGATCCATAAATCCTAATTCTAACAGATACAGTTTATATTCTCTTAGTTATGGCAAGCCAATGTGTGTCAGAGTAGAACTGTGCTCACAGGGTTTTCAGTGCCGATTTTCCAGAAGTAGATCACCAGCCCTTTCTTCCCAGGTGAACTTGAACCACCAACCTTTTGGTTAACTGTAGAGTGTGTTGACCATTTGCACCATCCAGGGACTCCAAGAGTTGGAATCGACTCGATGGCAACTGTTATTTATTTATTTATTGGTTCTCTTAGTTAAATTATTGGATCAAAGGATATGATCATTTAAAATTGTGATAGAAGACAAATAATCCAATTAAAAAATGGGCAAAGGAAATGAACAGACACTTCACCAAAGAAGACATTCAAGCAGCCAACAGACACATATGGAAATGCTCGCGTTCACCAGCCATTAGAGAAATGCAAATTAAAACCACAGTGAGATACCATCTCATCCCGGCATTACTGGCACGAATCAAAAACACTAGAAATAACAAACGTTGGAGAGGCCACGGGGAGATCAGAATTCTTATGCACTGCTGGCGGGAATGCGTAATGATACAACCATTTTGGAAAATGATATGGCACTTCCTTAGAAAGCTAGAAATAGAAATGCCATACGATCCAGCAATCCCACTCCTAGGAATATATCCTAGAGAAATAAGAGTTGTTACACAAAGAGACATATGCGTACCCATGTACATTGCAGCATTGTTCACAATAGCAAAAAGATGGAAACGACCTAGATGCCCATCAACAGATGAATGGATAAACAAACTATGGTACATACACACAATGGAGTATTATGCAACAATAAAGAACAACGATGAATCTGTGGAGCATCTCATAACATGGATGAAACTGGAGGACATTATGCTGAGTGAAATAAGTCAATCACAAAAGGACAAATATTGTATGAGACCTATAATGTAAAAATTCATGTAAAAGTTTACACAGAAAAAGAAACAATTTTTGTTGGTTACGAGGGATGGGAGAGGTGGAGGGAATACTAAATAGACAATAGATAAGTGCTAACTTTGGTAAAGGGTAAGACAGTACATAATACTGGGGAAGCCAGCACAACTTGTATAAGGCAAGGTCATGGAAGCTCCATAGACACATCCAAACTCCCTGAGGGACTGAATTGCTGGGCTGAGGGCTGTGGGGAACATGGTTTCGGGGAACATCTAGCTCAATTGTCATAACATAGTTTATAAAGAAAATGTTCTACATTCTACCTTGGTGAGTAGCATCTGGGGTCTTAAAAGCCTGTGAGCAGCCATCTAAGATACTCCACTGGTCTCACCCCTTCGGGAGCAAGGGAGAATGAAGAGAACCAAAGACACAAGGAAAGATTAGTCCAAAGGACTAATGGACTACAATTACCACAGCCTCCACTAGACTGAGTCCAGTACAGCTAGATGGTGCCTGGCTATCACCACTGACTGCTCTGACAGGGATCACAACAGAGGGTCCTGGACAGAGTTGGAGAAAAATATAGAACAGAATTCTAACTCACAAAAAAAGACCAGATTTACTGGCCTGTCAGATACTGCAGAAACACTGAGAGTATGAACCCCGGACACCCTTTTAGCTCAGTAATGAAGTCACTTGCGAGGTTCACCATTCAGCCAAAGATTAGACAGCCCCATAAAACAAAATGAGATTAATGGGGCACAACGGTCCAGGGGCAAGGACTAGAAGGCAGGAGGGGACAGGAAAGCTGTTAATAGGGAACCCAAGGTTGAGAAGGAACAGTGTTGACATGTTGTGGGGTTTAACCATTGTCATAAAACAATATGTGTACTAACTGTTTAATGAGAAACTATTTGTTCTGTAAACCTTCATCTAAAGCACAATAAAAAAACCAAAAAAAAAAAAAAACTTGTGATAGATATTCTGAAATGTTCTTTCCCTGGAAGAGATCAGACTCTCTTCCAGGATTTGTTTTTATTTGCTAATGGCTTAACATAAGGAGCCTGGCCCTGGTGGCATAGTGGTCAGCAGTTCGAATCTACCAGACATTCCTTGGAAATCCTACGGGGCAGTTCTACTCTGTCCTAGGGGGTTGCTATGAGTTGGAATTGACTAGATGGCAACAGGTTTATTTTTTTGGTTTTGATGGCACAGTGGTTAAGCTCTGGGCTGCTAACCAAAACGTCAGCGGTTCGAACTCAGCAGCTGCTCCACAGGAGAAAGATGTGGCAGTGTGCTTCTGTAAAAAGATATACAGCCTTGGAAACCCTATGGTGCAGTTCTACTCTGACCTACAGTGTCGCTATGGGTCAGGATTGACTTGATGGCACTGGGTTAAGAGCTTATTATGATTCTTTGTGTTTAAATCCTATCCACCAAAAAATGTATATTGATGTATCGTGTGAATCTCTAAATTGATATGTCCCCAAAATGTCTAACTAGTTTTTTGGAGCCGCCACTTATTCATTAGTTCAAGCTTCCGCCATTGATTTTTGATATTTTTCTTCTGTGTAGTAGGATCTGTTTCAGAGCTAATCTTTCTATGTCATTGATTTGACTATCTTTTCTTATGCCAGAGCCACAGTGTTTTAATTATTGTAGTCTTATGAGTAATTTAATATCTGATGTGACAATTACTCTCTTTCTTTCTGATTTATTTATTTTTTAATTCTTAGCGATATTTAGCTAATTATTCTTCCAGTTGCATCTAAGAATCATTTTATCAAGTTCAAAAATCAAAAGTTCCACATGGATGATGTGAAAATTTTAACTTAATTTGAGAAGTGTAATATTCTTACAAGGTTCCTGGGTGGCGCAGATGGTTTGCATTCGACTACAAACCATGCCTGTGTAATGGTTAAGACCTCAGGATGCTAAACAAATGGTTGGCCGTTCAAATCCACCAGCCACTCCTTGGAAACCTATGGGGCAGTTCTACTCTGTCATATAGGGTCTCTATGAGTCGGAATCACCTCAATAGCACACAACAACAACAACTAACCTAAAGGTTGGTAGTTCAAACCCCTCCCCACCACAGCAGTGCCTTGGAAGAAAGGCCTACTGTTCTGTTTTTGTAAAGATTACAGACAAGAAAACCCTATAGAGCAGTTCTACTCTGTAACACATGGGGTCACCATAAGGAGAAATTGACTCAATGGCAACAGATTTTTTTTTTTTTTAACATCCTTACAGTATTAAATCTTCCAATCATGGTATGTCTCTCCAGGCCTGTGAAGGTCTGAGATTTTACACACAAGTTAACTTCCTGCAATGTCGTGGATGTTGGCAGAGGACATAAGATCGCAGAGTTGGAGACAAAGAACTTTATTTCTCACAACATTAGCAGTAGCCACAGTATCAGCCTTTGCACTGAATCCCAATTCCCACAGGGCTACATGAAGAAGGCCAGGTATCACCCGGATATGCAATAAGTTGCATTACAAGAGAAGAACCGTGAGCTTAGGGAACCCAAATCTTTTATAAAGGAGAGTAAGCCAGGCTGACCTTTGCCCAGTTGGGAGATATTGTCTGTATTATACCGGACAGTAAATAAACGTGCCCTTTGCTCTGGAGGAGGAATCCTTGTGTGTTTTACAGTGAAGTGCTTGGCTACTAACCAAAAGGCTGACTGTTCAAATCTATACAGAGGCTCCTCAGAAGAAAGGCCTGGCAATCTACTGCCCAAAAATCAACCACTGAAAACCCTATGGAGCACAGGTCTACTCTGACACACATAGGGTCATCGTGAGTCAGAATCTATTCCTTGGCAACTGGTTTTGCTCTGGAGGGAGACTCTACGTATCACTTCCAAGGCTATTCATTATACAAATAGCCTTAAAAAAGAGTCTGGAACAAAGGTTGCCAGTTCCTCTGCTCCCAAGATCTGCAGAAATGTGAGAGACCCATGAAGACTTGTCTCCTAACACATTCATCTTATAATAACATCAGTAATGATAAGAACAATAATAATAACAATAATAATGCAGAATGAAGCCAAGTTGATTCTGGCTTTGCTTCTTAATAGCTTTGTGACCTTGGAAAAGTTATTTTGTCTCCCTAAGCCCCAGCTTCCTCGTCTATAAAATGAAGACATGATAATACTTACCTCATAAGAGTAGTTGTGAAGTTTGTTTAACAACAGAAGGGTTTTTAAAAAAATAAATTAGGTGATGCATGAACTTAGAACAATGCGTACCACATAACTTGTGCTCCTGCAACATGGGTGTTATTATTATTATCAAAATAAACTATTGACTTCTATTTACCTTGAGTCTGCCCATTGTAATTTCTGTCCTTATTAATTTTTCTATTGTAGTAAAATATATATAATATAAAACTTGCCATTTCAGCCATTTTTAAGTGTACAATTCAGTGGTTTTAATTATGTTCACCATGTGAGATTTATCCCTGCAATGCACAGTTGGTTTAATATCCAAAAATTAATTACTTTAATGTAGCATATCAATAGAACAAAAGATAAATTTTTTTAATCTCAACAGAAAATAATAAAATTTTATTAAAACCATAAAGACGCTAGTAATGTTAAAGAACAAGACTCAATATTATAATCATATAAATTCTGCACAAATTACTCTCTAAGTTCAAAGCAATTGCCATTAAAACCTCTATAGGGTTTTCTGTAGGACTTCATGAGCTGATTCCAAAATGTATGCAGTAGAACAAAAAGTGAAGACTATTCAGAAGTTTTTATGGTAAGTAAAGATTTATCACAGAGGTATTAAAAAAAAAAAGCTGCAGAAAGGCATTTGACAGAATCCAATACCCTTTCATGATAGAAATACTAATAAACTAGGAATAGAAGGGAATTTCCTCAACTGGATAAAGGGCATCTATGAAAAACCAAGAGCTAACATCATACTCAATGGTAAAAGACTAAATACTTTCCCCCTAAGATCAGGAACAAGAAAAAGATGCCCTTTCTTACCACTTCTGTTCAACATTGCACTGGATACTGGAGGTTCTAGTCAGGGCAATTAAACAAGAAAATGAGATAAAATGCATCCAGTTTGAAAAGAAAGAAGTAAACTATCTCTATTTGCAGATGACGTGATCTTGCATATAAAACACCCTAAAGAACTGACTAAAAACTACTAGAACTAATAAACAAGTTCACCAAGATTACGGGATATAAGATTAATACACAATTATATTTCTATGCACTAAAACCAAACCAAACCCACTGCCATTGAGTCGATTCCGACTCATAGCAAGCACATAGGATAGAGAACTGCCCCTTAGGGCTTCCAGCTGCTGCCTTTTGACTAGGCATTTGGCTGCTAACCAAAAGGTCGGCAGTTCAAATCCACCAGCTGCTCCTTTGAAATCCTATGGGGCAGTTCTACTATGTCTTACAGGGTTGCTATGAGTTGGAATCGACTCAACAGCAAGGAGTTAAACTTTTGGTTAGCAGCCAAGCTCCTAAAGACTGCGCCACCAGGGCTCCTTGTATATACTAGCAATGAATAATTTGAAAATGAAATTAGGAAAACAATTCCATTTATAATAAATATTTTATTCCCAAAAAACTTAGGAATAAATTTAATAAAAAAAGTGTAGACCTTGTACTCTGAAAATGATAAAATATTCTTGAAGGAATTTAAAGAAGCAAATTTATCGTATTGTTATGGATTGAATTGTGTCCCCCCAAAATGTGTGTCAACTTGGTTAGGCCATGATTCCCATATTGTGTGACTGTCCACCATTTTGTCATCTGATGTGATTTTCCCATGTGTTGATGTTAATGAAGTGGGATTAGTGGCAGTTATGTTAATGAGGAAAGACTCAATCTCCAAAATTAGGTTGTGTCTTAAATCAATCTCTTCTGAGATATAAGAGAGAAGTGACCAGAGAGACATGGGGACCTCATATCACCAAGAAACAAGAACCAGAATAGAGTGCCCTTTGGACCCGGGGTCCCTGCACTGATAAACTCCTCAACAGGGTAAGATTGATGACAGGGACCTTCTCCCAGAGCCAACAGAGACAGAAAGCCTTCCCCTGGAGCTGGCACCCTGAATGTGGACGTTTCGCCTCCTAAACTGTAAGAGAATAAATTTCTCTTTGTTGAAGCATTCACTTGTGGTATTTCTGTTATAGCAGCACTAGATAACTAAGACACTTAAGCTGACCCTTATGAAAGCTTATCTGCCCACCCCTAATCTCATGGAAGAACTGATAACCTGCCCCTTCTTGCTCTGCTGTATCTCATGGACGCCTGTATTGAGGCACCTGTAACATTTTCTTGCATGTATTTATTCACATGCCCATGTTTTCCTTAGCAGTCTAGTAATCATAAATGTGTTTACATCCTCAGCACCTGGCACTGAACCTGGAACTAAATAGAAGCTCAATAAACATTTGCAGAATGAAAGCATTTATGAACGAAGTGACAGGCAGAAAAGAGTTGAGAGGGGCATCCTAGAAGAGTTTAGAACCTGGAAATAAACACAACACTTGAGCAGGTCAGTTGGAAGAGGAGTGGTAGACCTGCTCCAGGTGCAGAGAGAAAGGCCAGTTAGGCAGAACATGTGTTCAGGCAAGCGGTAGGTGCTAGTCCAAACAAATGATTGGCATCCTGAAGGCTCAGCAAAAAGTACAGGATGTCTCTAGAGAAGCAGAATATAGTTCCCAAGAGTCTGAGAGCAGGCACTAGTCAGGGACTCAGACAAGAGGTTGGTATTAGAAAGATCTGACAGCAGGAAGCACCATCTTACCATTCCCAGCATCTAGCAGGTGATAAGCAATTTTTCCGAGTAAGTAAATGGTCCCTGCCCGCCAGACATTTATAGTCTGCTTGAGGAACAAGATAATCATACCTAATCTGTGAATTTAAGATTTGTTAAGAGAAAGCCCTTCATGCACAAATTGGGTAGCTATACCCATAATTTTCTCCTTGCCGCTAATCCCAAAGTTTCCCACAAGTCTTAATATACCTAACCAACCCTGAGGAAATACTAATAACATAACATAATTCTTAAAAGTTTTCAGATAATTTCTTTTCAGGTCCATTTCATGGGCTTCCTGATTAACATGGCTATGTTTACATCTGTGATTTCTTAACTGTCCTGTTACCCCCAGTGGGAGGATGAAGCCCATGTTTGCCTAAATGCATAAATCCCATTTCAGTTTATACAAGTAAAAAAAAAAAAAAAAAATTAAATTCAGGCAATGTTGCAGAATCCTGTCTTTCAAATTGACTAAGACCAATAAACCTGTAGATAATGGATACTCTCTCCAATTGTTCACAATCCTTTTAATGCTAATACTCCAGCTCAAGTATGCTAATGCTCTGATACAGCTAACTCAATGATTAATGTAAAGGCAAAAATTGTTCTGCAGAATTAAAAAGCTCTAAGCCAAGGGTGATAATAGAGAAAACCAATCAAACACATTTTGCACATTGATCTCTAGAGTAGGAATTCATGAAATCCCTGTGCCACCACTAGATTTCCTTCTTAGTCTGTAATTTGGTCAGAATAGATTCTTTCCACTTAAATTAACATGGCTGCCTCTAGAGGAACTGTCTATGAAAAAACAGTCTTCCCTTTCAAGATCAATTATAAGAAAAGCCTTGTAGTCCTCCCATTAATACCGGCTGCAGGTCTCCAGTGATAATCTTCACTGTTCTGGAATGTGTAGACTAAAATAAAAGTCCATATGTTAGGCTATTGTACCCAGACATCTGAAGGGACATCGTGTGCTCTAGTAAAAAAGATATGAGCATTGAACTTTTCTTCAGATATTTTATTACGGAACAAGCTCAGGAGGGGAAGGAGAAGTTCTTGTATTGATCACCCTTATACCTGCCTTTTGGTTTTATTTTTTTTGACTTTTAGAATTTATTTTTATTGTACAAGGTTTACAGAACAAATAGTTCTCATTAAACAGTCAGTACACATATCGTTTTATGACATTGGTTAACAACCCCATGACATGTCAACACTCTCCCTTCTCGACCTTGGAGGACTTTTTTTTGGTGAAAATATACATAGCCAAAGTTACACCATTTCAAAAGTTTCTACATGTACAGTTTAGTGACATCGATTACATTCTTCCAGTTGTGCTGCTATTCTCACTGTCCTTTTCCAAATTATTCAATCACCATTATCTTCAACTCACTGCCCCCTAGGCTTCCCATCAAACCTTTTGAGTTGCTGTTGTCAATTTGATCTCACATAGACAATTCTTTTTTTTTTTTTCTTGTACCTTAGATGAAGGTTTGCAGAACAAGTAGTTTCTCATTAAACACAGTACACATATTGGCCTATGACAATGGCTAACAACCCCACATGTCAGCACTATCTCTTCTGAACCTAATGTTCCCTATCACCAGCTTTCCTGTCCCCTCTTACTTTCTAGTCCTTGTCCCTTGACTGCTGTGCCTCATTAGTGGCATTTTGTTTTATGAGGCTGTCCAATCCCTGGCTGAACGGTGAACTTCAGAAGTGACTTCACAACTGAGCTAAAAGGTTGTCAGAGGGCCATACTCTTGGGGTTTCTCCAGTCTGTCAGGCCAGTAAATCTGGTCTTTTTTTGTGAGTTTGAATTTTGTTCTACATCCTTTTCCAGCTCTGTCCAGGACTCTCTACTGTGATCCCAGTCAGAGCAGTCAGTGGTGGTAGCCAGGC
>NW_004444009.1:2720037-2722274 GCF_000243295.1 Trichechus manatus latirostris
TTGAATGTCTTCTTTGGTGAAGTGTCTGTTCATTTCCTTTGCCCATTTTTTAATAGGATTATTTGTCTTTTTGTTTTAGAGGTGTTGGATTTTCTTGTAGATTATGGAGATTAGATTTTTGTCTGACTTGTACCGTCGAAAAATTTTTTCCCAGTCTGTAGGTTCTCTTTTTAATCTTTTGATGAAGTCTTTTGACGAGCTTAAGTGTTTAATTTTTAGAAAATCCCAGTTATCTGGCTTATCTTCTGGAGTTTGTGTGTGGTTGGTTATAGTTTATATCCTGTTAATGCCGTGTATTAGGGCCTGTAGCGTTAGTCCTATTTTTTCTTCTATGAACTTTACAGTTTTTGGCTTTATATTTAGGTCTTTGATCCATTTTGAAGTAGTTTTTGTACATGGCATGAGGAATGGCTCCTGTTTCATTTTTTTGCAGATGGACATTCAGTTGTGCCAGCACCATGTGTTAAAAAGACTGTCCTTTCCCCATTTGATGGACTTTGGGCCCCTGTCGAAGATCAGGTGACCGTAAGTGGATGGACTTACATCTGGGTTCTCAATTCTGTTCCATTGGTCAATGTATCTGTCATTGTACCCGTACCAGGCTGTTTTGACTACTGTAGCTGTATAGTAGGTTCTGAGGTCAGGTAGTGTGAGTCCTCCAACTTTATTCTTTTTCTTCAGTACTGCTTTACTTATTCGGGGCTTCTTCCCTTTCCATATAAAGTTAATGATTAGTTTCTCCATCTCTTTGAGGAATGTTGTTGGTATTTGGATTGGGATTGCATTGTATTTGCAAATTGCTTTGGGTAGAATTGTCATTTTCACAATTTTGAGTCTACCTATCCATGAGCATGGTATGTTTTTCCATTTATGCAGATCCCGTTGGGTTTCTTGCAGTAGTGTTTTGTAGTTTTCTTTGTATAGGTCTTTTACATCCCTGGTTAGATTTATTCCTAAGTATTTTATTTTGGGGGGGGGGGCTATAATAAATGGTATTGTATTCCTGATTTCCTTTTCATAGTTCTCTTTATTGGTGTATAAAAATCCAACGATTTTTGAATGTTTATCTTGTATCCTGCTACTCTGCTGAATCTTTCTATTAGTTCCAGTAGACTTCTTGTGGAGTCTTTAGGGTTTTCTATGTATAGTATCAGATCATCCGCAAACAGGGACAGTTTCACTTCTTCATTACCAATTCAGATGCTCTTTGTTTCTTTTTCTTGCCTTATTGCTCTAGCTAGAACTTGCAGCATAATGTTAAATAGGAGTGGTGATAAAGGGCATCTTTGTCTTGTTCCTGTTCTCAAGGGGAATGTTTTTAGTCTCTCTCCATTAAGAGTGATGTTGGCTGTTGGTTTTGCAAAGATGCCTTTTATTATGCTGAGAAATTTCCCTTCTATACCTATTTTATTGAGAGTTTTTATCAGGAATGTGTGTTGGACTTTGTCAAATGACTTTTCTGTGTCAATTGAGATGATCATGTGATTTTTTTCTTTCCTTTTATTTATGTGTGGATTATGTTGATTGATTTTCTAATGTTGAACCATCCTTGCTTACCTAGTATGAATTGTACTTGGTCATGGTGTATTATTTTTTTTTGATATGATGCTGAATTCTGTTGGCTAGAATTATGTTGAGAATTTTTGAATCTATATTCATGAGAGATTTTAGTCTGTAATATTCTTTTTTTGTGGTGTCTTTGCCTGGTTTTGGTATCAGCATTATGCTGGTTTCATAGAATGAATTCAGAAGTGTTGCTTCATTTTCTATGCTCTGAAATAGCTTGAGTAGTACTGGTACAAACTCTTCTTTGAATTCTCCAGTGAAGCAATCTGGGCCAGGGCTTTTTTTTTGGGGGAGTTTTTTTTTTTTTATTAGCTTTTCAATCTCTTCTCTTGTTATGGGTCTGTTTAGATTTTCAACATCACTTTGCTGCAGTTTGGGTAGGTAGGATATTTCTAGAAATTTATCCTTTTCCTCTAGGTTTTCAAATTTGTTGGAGTATAGTTTTCCGTAATATTATGTTATGATCCTTTTTATTTCAGTTGGGTCTGCTATAATGTCACCCATTTCATTTCTTATTTGGGTTACTTGTCTCCTCTCCTGTTTTTCTTTTGTCATTCTGGCCAGTGGTTTGTCGATTTTGTTGTTTCTTTCAAAGAACCAACTTTTAGTTTTGTTGATTCTTTCGATTGTTTTTCTGTTCTCTATTCCATTTATTTATGCTCTGATCTTTA
>NW_004444009.1:2724355-2731186 GCF_000243295.1 Trichechus manatus latirostris
CATGAATTTGTCTGCCTTTTCCATGAATTTGTCTATTTTTTCCTCATTTTTGTCTGCTTTTTGCTTCAACTCTTGGATAATTCTGAATAATAAAGAGTTGAATTCCCTATCAGTTAGATCTGATGCCTTTTCTTCTACTGGAAGGTCATCTGCTGTTTTGTTTTGGACACCTACCAGGGCCATCCTGTCCTGTTTTTGTAAATGTTTTGATATTGTCTGCTGTTTTCAGGGCATTGAGTGGTTATTTTCCTCATTTATTGATTGTAGATTTGTTTGTTTCATCCTTCTTTTTTGTTTTATTTGGTTATGTCTGAGCAGTCACTCTGCATTCTTTGTTGTTTGCTCGTCTGTGGGCACGATACTTTTCACCTTCTCCAATGTGCAGTATCAGTCACTCAGGTATGGTACATTAGGGCAGGTCCAGCTGAAGGGGACTTGCTGGAATGGGTTGTTTTTGGCACATACCAGGGATGACAGTGCGGACCAAGAATCAAGGCAGGGCAGGTTCCAGTAGGCTGTGCCTGTGCTGCTAGCGGGTGTGATGTTCAGTGCACAGTGCAGGTAAGCAGGAAGAAGGCGGTAGTTTGTGATGTGTGGAGCTAATATGGGTATGGGAAAGATGAGAGAGAGGAGAGAGGAACAGGAGACAAAAACATACACACAAACAAAAAAGAGTGCTAAGGGAGCTTGCTATTGGAGTGGAGAGATGAGAGACTGAGAAATGAGGAAAAACAAAAATGAAAAAAAAGGAAAAAGGGTATAAAAAAATGAATAAATCAAGAAACTGGAAATGAAGAAAGACAAAAAGGGAATAAGAGAGAGAAGAAAACAATACAAAGAAACACAAAAAAAGAAAAAAAAAACAAGAAGAAAGAAACGCCCCCAGGGAAGTCCCTATGCCTCTGTGCAGAGTAAGGGAGTAGTTTCCAATATGTGTTGTACTGCCCAGCTAGAAGGGGCTCCCAAGCCAAGGTAAGAAAAAGAAAACAAACAAATCAAAACAGAACAAATCAGAGCAAACAAACAAACGAACAAGAAAGCCCCAGTGGTCCTACCAGCATGGCAGCTCAGGCCGGGAAGCAGTTTCACAGTTAAGCAGTGTTTTGCAGCCTTTCAGGAAGAAGCAAAGATGGCCAGGTATTTGAAAGAAAGGTTATTTTTGTTTTTGCTCTTGCATTCAGATTGTAAAAGCTTGAAAACAAGGAAAGGCATTTTCTATTACCCAAATCTCTTACAAATATATTTAACTTGTAAGAAAGAAAGAACTCATCTGGATCTTTATATTAAGGACTCCATTTGGCAACATTCAAGAAAAATCTTAATAATTGGGAGGTATATGAGAGGGAATCTACCAGATCTGGAAATAAAACTTAAAATTTTATGTATACTTTATATCCATCAAAAGGGAAAAAAAAAGAAAAAGAAAAGACATTACCAAAGATAAATAATCCAATTAAAAAATGGGCAAAGGATATGAACAGGCACTTCATCAAAGAAGACATTCAGGTGACTAACCGATACATGAGGAAATGCTCAGGATCATTAGCCATTAGAGAAATGCAAATCAAAACTACAATAAGATACCATCTCACACAAACAATGCTAGCATTAATCCAAAAAACACAAAATAATAAATGCTGGAGAGGTTGTGGAGAGACTGGAACACTTACACACTGCTGGTGGAAATGTAAAATGGTACAACCACTTTGGAAATCAATTTGGTGCTTCCTTAAAAAGCTAGAAATAGTTGTTAACCAATGTCATAAAACAATATGTGTATTACTGTTTAATGAGAAACTATTTGTTCTGTAAACCTTCATCTAAAGTACAATAAAAAAAATTAAACATAGGGGGAAAAAAAAAAGACGAAGAAGAAAAATGTTGCCCAGCCCTGCACCATCTTCACGATCTTTGATGTGTTTGAGTCCATCGTTGTGGCTATTGTGTCAATCTATCTCATCGAGGGTTTCTCTCATTTTTGTTGACTCTCTGCTTTACCAACTATGATGTCCTTTTCTAGCAGTTGCTCTTTCCAGATGACATGTCCAAAGTAAGCAAGCCTAAGTGTTCCTTCCTCGCTTCTAAGGAGCATTCTGGTTGTATTTTTTCTAAGACTGTTTTCTTTATTATTTTGGCAGTCCATGGTATATTCAATATACAGATGCTTTATGACCTGGCAATTTCAGTCTTAAGTATATACCCAGCAGAAATGTATCATATGTTCACCAAAACAAATGTACATTCTAGAATGTCCATGGCAGCACTATTTGTAAGCACTCCAAACTGGAAATAACACAAATATCCAACAGCAGTAGAATGGATAAATAAAATAACGGTATAGTCATAATGGAATCCCATACAACAATGAGAATAAATGAACCACAACCTCACCTGACAACGTTGGTGAATCTCATAAACAAAATGTTGAGTGAAAGAAGACAGATATAAAAAAGTTATGCATGTTTCCATTTATATAAAGTTCAAAAACTTAGAAATCAGGCTAGTGGTTACTTTTGGGTGGGGACTAGTAATTGGGAGACAGCATTAGGTGGATCTCTAGGATTATAATAATAGTATCCTGTTTCTTAGTCTGGATTTTGATACACAGGTGTTTTCTCTTTGGGAAAATACATTGAGCTATAGATCTGTGATTAGTGTGCTTTTCTGTAAGTACTTGTACATCAAGGGAAAGTTTACTTTAAAAGGAAGTTTTATGTAATTAGAGTCTGCATATACCATGCTTAAATAGACAGTTTTATGTAATTATAGCCCAGGGTCACGTTTATTGTAATAATCCAAATGTCAATCCTTCATGCCCACAACTGCTGAGTAATAAGAAGGTTTTTACTTTTCTCTGTGTTCACTTTGCTATTTCTGAGAATTTCCAGAAATATGTAACTTAAGTGGAACCTCCAGTTTTTGGTGGTATCTTCTTCTAAGATTTCCAGAAATTAGGCCATCGCCTCATATATAATCAGAACCACTGCTGACCCTCTCCTGTTGTCCGCTGTCACTTTGCTCATCTCTGTTTCTTGATCTTACCACAGCTGACCTTCTCTGGACATCTGAGTCTCTCTCTCTCCCTGTCTCCTGTGCTGTCTTCTCTCTGGTCAGTACATTCACATGCCCAGTTTTTTCAGGTAGAACTCTCGCAGCTGTGCTCCATGAGCCATTAGTGGTATAATTTTAGCATTTCTACCACAGAATGGGAATTCCAAAACACTAAATTATGCTGATGCAGAACCTGTACATAGACCAAGAGGCAGTCCTTTGAACAGAGCAAGGGGATACTGCATGGTTTAAAATCAAGAAAGGTTTGCATCAGGGTTACATTATTTCGCTATATTTATTCAATCTGTACGCTGAGCAAATAATCTGACAAGCTGGACTACGTGAAGAGTGTGGCATCATGATTAGGTGAAGACTAATTAACAACCTGCAATATGCAGATGACGCAACCTGGCTTGCTGAATGAAATGAGGACTTGAAGTACTTACTGATGAAGATCAAAGACTACAGCCTTCAGTATGGATTATAGCTCAACATAAAGAAAGTACAATCTTCACAAATGGAACAATAAACAATATCATGGTAAATGGAGAAAAGACTGACATTGTCAATGATTTCATTTTACTTGGATCTACAATCAACGCCCATGGAAGCAGCAGTCAAGAAATCAAAGGATAGGACTTTTGGGCAACATGGTACTATAGACAGAAGCACGACGCCGTCCCTGCACAGCAGAGATCCAAAAAACTAAGTCAAACAGAGACAAACATCAATCCTGAAACCCTAAGCATAAAATGAAGAGATACAGAACTCAGCCAAGCACCGAATGGAATAAGAAACTGACAGAGAACAGACAGCAAGGGGAGATACATGCAGAAGTCCTCTATCAGCTAACACAGCATGGATCTGCCATCTTGGAATCCTGTTGGAGATTGGGGAACAGGGAGTACGGGAAAGCAACTTCACGGAACTACCAGCAGGAGACAGAACAACCGGTAACCAGCAATATACACTTTCCCACTCCCTACCCTTCTTCAGCCCCACTTGGCCTCCTCTGCTTCCTGTGGCCACAGTCTCTTGGCTGGGAAGCACCACCTTCACCCTTGTGCTACTTGGATTCCACCTGCCTCAACTGGCCGACTCCCTGAGTACCATTTGTTGATTGCTGGTGTTGCTTTTCCCCCCTTCTTTCGGTTTCTTCCATACCTCTCACCACCTCCCCCTCCTTTCTCTCAAATACCTGGCTCCATGTTCTTTTTTTCTTGTTTTCTTTTTCTTTTCTCTCTTTTTCCCTTTCTGCCTTTCTTCATTTCTCAGTTTCTCATCTCTATATACTTACATTCACTTCCTGTCTCCTGAATACCTTGCACTGTGTGACAACTCTATCCCTACTAGCCACGCTGTACTTCACGGCCTGGGAACAAACTCCCCAGTCCTCGCAGCTGCACTGGTGGGGTCCCTGGAGGCTTTTCTTTTTCTTTTTCTTCTAATTTTTATTTATTCTTTTTTTCTCTTAATTTTTCTTTTTTTCCTTTTTGTTTTTCTCCATTTCTCAGTCTCTCATTTCTCCACTCCAATGGCAAGCTTCCTTAGCACTCTTTTTTTTTTGTATGTTTTTGGCTCCTGTTCCTCTCTCTTCTCTTTCCTCTTTCCCATACCCATCTAAGCTCCACACATCACAATTTCCCCTTATTCCCTGACTACCTGCAACATGCGATGAACATCACACCCCCAAGGCAGCACAGGCACGGCCTACCGGAACCTGACTTGCACTGATTGCTGGTGCCACAAACAACCCATCCCAGCAACTCCCCTTCAACTGGACCTGCCCTGCTGTACCATATCTGAGCAACTGACCCTGCCCATTGGAGAAAGAGGTGAAGAGTATCTTGTCCACAGAGGAGCAAACAACAAAGAATACACAGCCCGTCTGCTCAGACATAACCAAATAAAACAA
Organism: Trichechus manatus latirostris; assembly: GCF_000243295.1. Classification (NCBI taxonomy): domain Eukaryota; kingdom Metazoa; phylum Chordata; class Mammalia; order Sirenia; family Trichechidae; genus Trichechus; species Trichechus manatus. The sequence goes on from NW_004444009.1 coordinate 2,729,322, forward strand.
AAAAGAAGGATGAAACAAACAAATATACAATCAATAAATGAAGAAAATAACTACTGAATGTCCTGAAGACGGCAGAAAATACCAAAACATATTTTTTAAAAAGGACAAGCTGGTTCCAGTAGGCATCCAAAATAAAACACCAGATGACTTTCCAGTGGAAGAAAAGGCACTAGAACTACCTGATAGGGAATTCAAATCTTTAACATTCAGAATTATTCACGAGTTGAAGCAAAAAGCATACAGAAATGAGGAAAAAATAGACAAATTCATGGAAAAGGCAGACAAATTCATGAAAAATACAGACAAAAAAATGGAAGAATTCAAGAAAATAATACAGGAACAAAATGCCAAAATAAATTCAGAATTAGAAGTCATACAAAAACAACAATCAGAAATCTAAAAGATAAACAACAAGATTTCAGAAAAGGACTGTGTCATGGAAGAGCTGAGGAGCAGGTTTGAAACGATGGAAGATAGGATGAGTGAAATTGAAGACAAACACTTGGATACAACTCTGAGGATAAACCAGAAAAAAAAAAAAAAGGAAGAAAATGAAGAAACCCTGAGAATTATGTGGGATGCAATCAAAAACAAAAAATTTGCAAGTGAACAGAGTTCCAGAAAAGGGGGAGAAAACAGAAAACGCAGAGAGGATCATTGAAAAACAGCTGACAGAAAAATTCCCCAATATCATGAAAGATGAAAAGCTGACCATCCAAGAAACTCAATGAACCCCATAAAGGATAGACCCCAAAAGAAATCACCAAGGCATATCATAGTCACCCTCGCTAAAACCAAAGACAAAGAATCCTGAGAGCAGCTCAAAAAAAAAACAAACAGTCACATACAGAGGAGAAACAATAAGACTAAGCTCGGATTATTTGGCAGAAACCATGCAGGCAAGAAGACAATAGGATGACATATATAAAACCTTGAAGGAAAAAAATTTCCAGCCAAGAATAATATATCCTGCAAAACTCTCATTCAAATATGATGGTGAAATTAGGTCACTTCCAGATAAACAGAAATTAAGGGACTATGTAAAAACCAAACCAAACTTATAAGACTTATTAAAGAGAGTCCTTCAATCTGTGAACAAACAACCTTAGACCACTGGCTGAATCTAGGATACAAGACCCCATCAGCCAGATACCAATCTAGGAAATGAACTCTCAAGGACTATTCAAAACCAAAAGAATTACAACAGAGAACCAGAGGTTAATCTGTAATGACAACAACATCAGAACAATAAAAGAGGGAATAAACAGTGTAGGTATAGAACCTTCTGATGGAGAGGAAGGCAAGGTGATACCAAGTACTAATAGACTAGCTCAAACCTAGGAAGATAAGGGTAAATTTCAAGGTAACCACAAAGAAAGTTAACAAACCTACTCATGAAAATAAAGAAGAAAAACATAAAGTCTCAGTAAAAACAAAAGCTACAAAAACAAAAGAAATGAAAAAAAATCCACAAACAAAAGGAATTCGGCACAGGAGAGTAAGAAGAACAAAGAAACAGCACCACAAAAAAAAGCACTACAAAATGATAGCAATAAACTCACGCCTATCAATAATTACACTGAATGTAAATGGCCTAAATGTACCCATAAAGAAATGGAGAGTGACAGAATGGATTAAAAAATAGGATCGATCAATATGCTGTCTACAAGAGACACACCTTAGAAACCAAGACATCAATCTATTAAAAATCAAAGGATGGAAAAAATATATTAAGTGAACAGCTACCAAAAAAGAGCAGAAGTGGCAATACTAATCTCAGATAAGATAAACTTTAAAACAAAAGCCACCATAAAAGACAAAGAAGGACACTATATAATGACTAAGGGGAGGATCCATCATGAAGA
>NW_004444009.1:2732836-2734321 GCF_000243295.1 Trichechus manatus latirostris
ACACTTCCAAATTCATTCTATGAAGCCAGCATAACCCTGATACCAAAACCAGGCAAAGACACCACAAAAAAAGAAAATTACAGACCAATATCTCTCATGAATATAGATGCAAAAAATCTCAACAAAATTCTAGCCAACAGAATTCAGCATCATATCAAAAAAATAATACACCACAACCAAGTACGATTCATACTAGGTATACAAGGATGGTTCAACATTAGAAAATCAATCAGCGTAATCTACCACATAAATAAAAGGAAAGAAAAGAATCAAATGATCATCTCAATTGATGCAGAAAAGGCATTAGACAAAGTCGAACACCCATTCCTGATAAAAACTCTCAATAAAATCGGTATAGAAGGGAAATTTCTCAGCATAATAAAGGACATCTATGCAAAACCAATGGCCAACATCATTCGTAATGGAGAGAGGCTGAAAACATTTCCCTTGAGAACAGAAACAAGACAAAGATGCCCTTTATCATAACTTTTATTTAACATTGTGCTGCAAGTCCTAGCTAGAGCAATAAGGCAAGAAAAAGAACTAAAGGGCATCCAAGTTGGTAATGAAGAAGTTAAACTGTTCCTCTTTGCAGAGGTTGTGATACTATACATAGAAAACCCTAAAGACTCCACGAGAAATCTACTGGAACTAATAGAAAGCTTCAGCAGAGTAGCAGGATAAAAGATAAACATACGAAAATCAGTTGGATTCTTATACATCAATAAGGAGAATGATGAAAAGGAAATCAGGAAAACAATACTCCTAAAAAAATAAAATACTTAAGAATAAATCTAACTAGGGATGTAAAAAACTTATAGAAGGAAAACTAGAAAACACTACTGCAAGAAACCCAAAGGTATCTACATAAATGGAAAAACGTACCATGCTCATGGATAGGTAGACTCAACGTTGTGAAAATATTAATTCTACCCCAAAAGAGATGGATAAACAATCATTAACTTTATATGGAAAGGGAAGAAGCCCCAGATAAGTAAAGCACCATTGAAAAACAAGAATAAAGTAGGAGGACTCACACTACCTGACCTCAGAACCTACTATACAGCTAAGGTAGTCAAAACAGCCTGTTACTGGTACAATGACAGATACATTGACCAATGGAACAGAATTCAGAACTCAGATGTAAATCCATCCACCTATGGTCACCTGATCTTCGACAAGGGCCTAAACTCCATCGAGTGGAGAAAAGACAGTCTTTTTAACAAATGGTGCTGGCAAAACTGGATGTCCATCTGCAAAAAAATGAAACAGGACTCATACCTCACACCACATACAAAAACTAATTCAAAATGGATCAAATACCTAAATACAAAGCCAAAAACTATGAAGTTTGTAGAATAAAACATAAGATCAACGCTAGAGGTCCTAATACATGGCATTAACAGGATACAAACTATAACCAACCACACGCAAACTCCAGAAGATAAGCCAGATAACTGGGATCTTCTAAAAATTAAACACTTA
>NW_004444009.1:2737299-2745684 GCF_000243295.1 Trichechus manatus latirostris
AGGGGGACCTCATACCATCAAGAAAGCAGTGCCGGGAGCAGAGCGCGTCCTTTGGACCGGGTCCCTGCACAGAGAAGCTCCAAGTCCAGGGAACACTGATGAGAAGAAGACAGACAGTGAGAGAAAGCCTTCCTCTGGAGTTGATGCCCGAATTTGGACTTTAGCCTACTTTACTGTGAAGAAATAAATTTCACTTTGTTAAAGCCATCCACTTGTGATATTTCCGTTGTAGCAGCACTAGATGACTAAGACACCATCTAAGATACTCCACTGGTCTCACCCCTTTGTGAGCAAGGGAGAATGAAGAAAACAAGATACAGGGGAAAGATTAGTCCAGAGGACTAGCGGACCACAGCTACCACGGCCTCCTCTAGACTGACTCCAGTACAGCTAGATGGTGCCAGGCTACCACCACTTACTGCTCTGACAGACATCACAACAGGGGGTCCTGGACAGAGTTGGAGAAAAATGTAGAACAAAACTCTAACTCACAAAAACAGACCAAACTTACTGGCCTGACAGAGACTGGAGAAACCCTGAGAGTATGGCCTCTGGACACCCTTTTAGCTCAGTTATGAAGTCACTTCCGAGGTTCACCATTCAGCCAAAGATTAGACAGCCCCATAAAACAAAATGAGACTAATGGGACACAACAGTCCATGGAGAAGGACTAGAAGGCAGGAGGGGACAGGAAAGCTGGTGATAGGGAACCCAAGGTTGAGTAAAGACAGTGTTGACACGTCGTGGGATTGTTAAACATTGTCATAAAACAATATGTGTACTAACTCTTTAGTGAGCAATTATTTGTTCTGTAAACCTTCATCTAAAGAACAATAAAAAAAAAAGAAATCAAATGATATATTGTACTGGGCAAATCTGCTGCAAAAGACCTCTTTAAAATGGTAAAAAGCAAGTATGTCACTTTGAGGACTAAGGTGAGCCTGACTCAAGCCTGATATTTTCAAGTGCTTCATGTGCATGCGAAAGCTGGATAATGAGTAAGGAAGATTGAAGAAGAATTGATACCTTTGAATTGTGGTTTGGAGAAGAATATTGAATATACCATGGAATGCCAAAACAACAAACAAATCTGTCTTGGAAGAAGTACAACCAGAATGCTCCTTGGAAGCAAGGATGGGGAGTCTTCATCTCATGTACTTTGGTCATGTTATCAGGAGGGACGGGTTCCTGGAGAAGGATATCATGCTTGGTAGAGGATCAGCGAAAAAGAGGAAGACCTTTAATGAGATGGATTGACACAGTGGCTGCAATAACAGGCTCAAACATAACAAAAATTATGAGAACGGCACAGGATCGGGCAGTGTTTCATTCTAGTGTACATAGGGTCACTGTGAGTCAGAATCGACTCAATGGCACCTAACAACAATATCACCACAGCCTTACCTTTTCAGGTCTCTTGAGTACCCTGAGTACGATAAGAAACTGGGCAAACCCAAAACCCAAACCCATTGTCTTTGAGTAGATTCCAACTCATAGTGACCCTATAGGATAGGGTAGAAATGCCCCAAAGTGTTTCCAAGGCTGTAATCTTTACTGAAGTGGAATGCTACCTCTTTCTCCCATGGAGCATCTGGTGGGTTCAAACAGTTGACTGAGCACTTACCCACTGTGCCACCAGGGCTCCTTAGGAACTGGATAAAACCAAAACCCATTGCCATCGAGTTGAAATGACCATTATACATGGGCCTGGAATCACTGCTCCTTCCAAATACAGACCCTATTACTCAATTGAACTCATTCTAGACATATTTCTTTATTCCTGGTAGTGAATTGCTTGCAAGGGCCCAGTTGAGAGTCATCACAGTCCCACTTCCTTAGGGTTTTCCATTTCACTGGACAATTCTGTAAATTTTTGGAGGTACTAGTTCTTTCCAACTCTAACCACCTTACCCTGATTTGCCCAGGATTTTCCTGGTTTGGGCACTGAAAGTCCCATGTCCCTGGAACCCCTCCAGTCCCAGGAAAACCGGGATGATTGCTCACTCTACCATCCCAGCTTTTGGGGCCCAGAACAAGCCCCACTTGATGCAGGTGGACAAAATCATAGACAAAATTGAGAAAATTTCTTGCATTAACTTATTTTTTTTTCAGGGAAAATGCTGCTATTATTTAATCTTAACAGTTAAAAGGCACTCCAGTTTACGGAATTAGCTGCTGGATTTGAGACCACTGCTTTAAGGAACAAGTAAGACTCATCAGGATTTGTGCTTCACTTCACTTCAGACCTGTTTTCTTAAGCTAAACATTTCCTTTCACAATCTTAGTTTTGCTTTTAATTTACCTTGCAAATCCTGTTATTCAAATAGTTCAAAGAGGAATCAGATGCCTAATTTACTGAGACATTACTCAATGGAACAAGAGCTGGTCTTTACCTCCTTAACATGGTCCTGCCTACTTCTTACCCTTCTGCTTCCAATTCTTGCCTGGGTCTACCAGAGGGATCCAGCGTGACTATGTACATTCTCTGTAATGGGGAGCCCAGGGACTTGGTCCCATAGTCAACAACCCAAATCTCAGTCAGCAACTGAGGTGGCGATTTATTGAGGGAGAGGGTGGAATAGAGAAGAGATAGCTGCAAATGAGTGCCCTGTGGCTCCAAATGGCGGCTTTGATAGAGAACCATTAGGTCATCCTCGTTAAGTAACTTGGTTTACCACTGGGAGGACTGTTTACCTATAAGGTGGAGGTTATCAGGCTCAGTTAGACTTCTTTTGCAGTGGGTGAGGCTTCAGTGAGATGGCTGATGATCTCTTACTGCAGTTCAATATGTTATGGTGTTGGCAGCAGGCCCTACATAAAATTGTGGGGATGAGGAAAGTCTCCCACTATTGGCCCTCCTCATCCTTCTCCTTGGAGTGCACCCCCAACACCTAACCTGCACTCCGTGTATTGCTTCACACCACAAAGTGCAACCTTGGACTAGTCCTTAACCATTCCTTTTTTTTTTTAAATAATTCATTTTATTGATGTTGTTGAGAATATACACAGCAGAATACACACCAATTCAACATTTGCTACATGTACAATTCAGTGACACCGATTACATTCTTCAGGTTGTACAACCATTCCCACTTTCCTTTCCCCAATTGTTCCTCCCCCATTAATATAAACTCATTGTCTCTTAAATTTTCTATCTAATCTTTCAAGTTGCTGTTGTCAATTTGATCCCATAAATATAGTTCTTAAAAGAGCACAGTGTTCAAGGCAGACATTCTTTACTAATTAAGCTAAAGGGTCGTTATGAGTCAGAATCAACTCAATGGCAAAAAGTTTGGGTTTTTGCGGGTATTGTTTGGTTTTAAGAAGACTTCAGGGTATATTTTGATTTAGGGTTTAAAGATTATCTTATGACAACAGTTTTGGGGGTTCATCTAGCCTCTATAGCTGCAGAAAGTCTAGATTCTATGAGAATTTGAAATTCTGCTATGCTTTACACCCCTTTGATCAGGATTCTTCTATAGAATCTTTGCTCGAAGCTCTTTAATCACTTTTTTTTTCCAGTTTCCTGAGGAGCAAAATCATCACACTATGCAGTTATAGATCAAATCAGGTAACATCTGAGGTGGCTTATAAAGAGTAAATTTCTTACATGGTATATTCACCTTGGCTAATCCTAGTTGGGGGAGTCCCGGGATGGTGCAAATGGCTAAGCGCTTCACTACTAGTGAAAAGGTTGGTGGTTCAAACCCACCAAGCAGTGCCTTGGAAGACAGGCCTGGCAACCTGCTTCTGAAAGGTCACAGTCTCGGAAACTCTATGGAGCAGTTCTACTCTGCACACATGGGGTCGCCGTGAATTGCAGTTGACTCAACAACAATCCTAACTGAAGTCCCTGGGTGGCACAAATGATTAATATGCTCAGCTGCTAACCTAACCAAAAGGTTGGAGTTCTACTGAGAGACACCTTGGAAGAAAGTCCTGGCAATCTACTTCTGAAAAATCAGACACTGGAAACCCTACGAAGCGCAGTTCTACTCTGACACACATGAGATCACCACGTTGGATTCAACTTGTCAGTAGCTGGCACTGGTAATCCTAGTTGGAGTAGTGAAACAAACAGAAAGCAACTGTGATCTGTAAAACTCTCCTAGTGGATGTGATTTCATTCAAAATTCCCTATACAGTTATATTCCAAATTCACAGGATCGCAAGGTTAAAAAACTATACTACATTTCCTTTCCACTTTTTTTCTTAGCTTTAAGTGGCAAAGGAAGGGAGGGTGCCACCTCGTGTCTGCTCAGCCTAGAAACTGGTCATGGTTCTCATTCACAGATATGCCCAGGAGGAGTCCATTATCTTTATGCCTTTAGCAAATAATACCTTTTAGAAATCTATTGGTTTTGAAGTCCATTTTTATGGGACAAGATTATGGCCAGCACTGTAGAAAGAAAAATGATAAAGAAGGTATGCATAAGTATCAACTACATCAGAGCACGGCAGTGGGGATGCAAGCCACTTTGGGGTACAAAAGGAGTTGGTAGATGGGGGCTAGAAATGCCTACTTAAAGTCTATTTTGTGCTAGGTGTTTTACAGATATTATTTCACTTAATCCTCTATAACACAGATTGGCAAACTACAGCCTGAAGACCAAATTCAGTTGGCTAACTGTTTCTGTAAATAAAGGTTTTTTGGAATATAGCCATGTTCATTAGTTCATATATTGTCTACAACTGTTTTCACTCTACAATGGCAGAGTTAGGTAGTTTATGACAGAGACTATATGGCCTGCAAATTCTAAAATACTTGCAATCTGGCTCTTTATAGAAAAAGTTTGCCATCCCCTGCTCTATAACCATGTAGGGTGGGAATTACACCCATTTTACCGATGAAGGAACTGAAACACAGAGAAATTAAGTAGCTAGCCCAAAGTCACGCTACTAGTATGATAGAGGTAGAATTTGAACCAAGGTTGAATTTGAATCCAAAACCCTTGCTCTTTCTACGATTACTGCACAAGAACCTCCCCAGTTTATCAAGTGCTTGTATGTTTTACATTGTGGGTCTCATTTATTGTAATGAATTCAAACTACTATGCATTGTTTTCAAGGATCAGCACAATCTAATTTCAGCTTGCCTTTTCTGCTTCACCTCCTACTCCTCCCCTAGCTCAAATCTTGAACTCATTCGAGTAAACCTCCCTTCACTGTTCCCAAACACACCTCACACTTCCCGGCTCCAGGACTCCATTTCAAATAAATACCTGCCCTCACTCTTCAGATCCTGCCTTGTCCTCCAGGAAGCCTGCGGTGACCACCTAGTCAGAAGTGGTCTCTCCCTCTGCCAGTGTGGACAGTTATCCTTACTGTTGATTTAATGCTTGTCATATGGTGCCTTGTATTATCTTTACATATGCATGTCTTATCTTCTAAAGAGGATTGTAAATTTCTGGGAGTGAAGATAGTTCACACTCCACTCCACACGCCCTAGTACAGAGTATCATCCACATTGGTGCTATACAGGGGTGGGTCGGTTTGATTGATGAGCATTCTTCCATGGAGATAAACCCTGCTCGCCTTCCACTCAAATTGGTGTGCAACTGAAAGCACAATACTACCATCTGTGTCTATGGTGTGTAAGGCGATGAAATGAAGAAAACTGGGAAAAGAGTGCAAGGAAAGAGCCATCTTATGCTTGTTTTTTAATCTAGGACTGCAAGGTTAAAAAATCTGTACTTTCCTTTCTGCCGTGTGAGCTAGTAGGGCCTTTCCTGGGAAAGCACAGCAGTTAGCAGCGTGAGATCTGGAATCAGGCCTGGGTTTGAAACCTTTCTTTGCTACTTACTGGCTCTGTAACCTTGAGTAAGTTACTGAACCTCTCTGAGCTTCAGTGGCCTCATATTTTCAATGGAGAAAGTAGTAACTACCTAAATAGGTTGTCATAAGTAAAAGAAGATATATTTAAAGCTCTTTGCACAGTCTCTGGTACATATTAAGCTCTTAATAATTGTTAGCCATTATTTTTCCGAAGCTCTGTTGCTAGGTGGGCACCACATCTAAACATTTAACCCTGTCCATCTGCTGTTATGTGTTGGCCATCGTTCCTGATAGTGTCATCAAACATTACAAAATGACTCACAACAAAGTAGATGATGAATACCCTGCCCGCAGCACTTATATTGAAATGGGAAATGGGAAACAGAAAAACATATTTCATCTTCTCTCCAAACACTATTTACACAGACACGTGATTCCAAACTGGAGACAGTAGAGAAACAGTCATGTGTCCCGGTTTGTTAATATGATGCCTGGGGTCTCTTGAGTAGATGACTCTGTTTGGTAACAGTGGTTTCCCTCATCTGCCACCGTTAAGAGAATCTAGCACCTTTTGTTTTGTTATATTGTTACCTTGGGGCTACAATTTAGCCTGCTCACCTATTCCTTTCTTCCCTACACCTTCTCAGCTGGTTTTCAGTCTAGGAAACACTTGGAATTTTAGATAAAAAACCTGCCTCTACTAGAGGATGAACAATTAAGGTTGATGTAAGCAACATACAGGTAGAAAAGCTACTGGTGTTAACCATGAGAGCCCCTGGGCGGTGCATTTGGTTAACATGCTCTGCTGCTAACCAGGAGGTTGGAGGTTTGAGTCCACCAGAGGCAGCTCGAAAGAAAGGCCTGGAGATCTACATCTGAAAAATCAGCCACTGAAAACCCTGTGGAGCACAGTTCTATTCTGACACACATTGGGTTGCCATGAGTTGGGGTCGACTTGGCGTTAATTGATTTACTGGTATTAACAATGGGCATTGAATCTAGCCTGGCTAGCTGGAGTCTGGCTTTACAGCTCCAATCTCTTTCCCTTTCTACTTGGTCGGCCAATATTTCAAAATAGCCCTTGTATGGTGTTTTTTGGTGACTATGAGGTTCTAGCCCTGGTTACAGGTTAAAACTCCATTATTTGTAGCCATCTAAACTCTTAGGATAATTATTTCCCTGGGGTCTGTGCCTTCAAAACACTTTGCATAATCTTTATGTCTAGAGACCTCAGCCTGGGACAAGTCCTTGTTCTGACTTTCCAGCCTCTTCACACAGAGTAAACCCAAATATCACAACAGACAGGGCTAAGGCCATAATCCCAATTAGCCGTTCACCTCCCACATAGACTGCTGTTTTACTCTCCCTCCAAAAGAAAAAAAAAAAAAGACTCTTGGCCTAAGATATAACTTTCCATTTTTATATAATGATTACACAGGTTGACTGGTTTCTTTTTCAGTTGACCTTTTAAAGCTGTTAAACTGGTTTCTTTACATCAACAGCCAAAGCAAATGACCCTTAATAAAGTCTCATGGCAGAAAAAAGAAGAGTGCATTATTTTCTCTTCAAAGTTGTAGATAGACTTCGTTCGAAGTGGGAGAACATGCAGGTATAATCTAAGCACAAAAACACAACCATAATGGGACAGAATTTCCCATTGTATGGACCTGGGTGGAGGTAAATATTTCATCGGCTGGCCTGGGTAATCTCTGTAAACAACTATGAGTATTAATGATTAAAGCAACTGTTAAGAGTCCATTGGTAATGGATTAAATGCCTCTGGAAGCAGCTACAAGAGACAGAAGCTCATACAGAATATTCAGGAGTAGGAAAGAGAAGCAAAGTTAGAGAAATCAAAGAGTTTAATGTAGTTGAAGTCCAGAGTCCCTGGGCAGTGCAAATGGCTGCTAACTGAAAGACTGAAGGTTCAAGTCTACCCAAAGGTGCCTCAAAAGAAAGGCCTGGTTATCTACTTCAGAAAAATCAGCCATTAAAAACCCCGTGGAGCAGAATTCTCTTCTGACTGACATGGGGTCACTGTGAGTTGAAATCAATTCATTGGCAACTGGTTTTTTTAGTTGAAGTCCCAAACCAGGACAGATTGTGACAGAGATAGTTAGAAAGTTAAGTCAGGAACTGAGTGCAGCTGGAGTACTAACCAACTACAAGACCAGGTAAAGGTTACTTTGGGGAGCAGGGCCAGGAGAGCCCAGAGAGCCAAGACTCACTTCTACTCTGGGAACACATGAACTCTACGTCTGCTTTGGGTTGTTGCCCGCCTCTGAAAAGTTTCTGCCATGCTAAGAATGAGAGTGTGCTACTGAGCAGTTACTCTGAGTTACACGGAGAGGAAACAGGGGGCTTCGTTCCTCCCAGGGTGTGTGGACCTACTCTGTGCTCAGTGCAGTGTGCAGTGCTCAGCAGGAGAGGCAGGTAGAGGGTAAATAGAGGCAGGATCCTTGTGCCAAGGTGCTCAGAGTCTACAACTGTCTTATGCTAGTGTCTTAGTCATCTAGTGCTGCCATAACAGAAATACCACAAGTGGGTGGCTTTAACAAAGAGAATTTTATTTCCTCACAGTCAAAGTAAGCTAAAAGTCCAAAGTCAGGG
>NW_004444009.1:2745914-2759845 GCF_000243295.1 Trichechus manatus latirostris
ACACAATCCAGTCTTGTAGATCCAGTCCTGCCTTACTAACACAACTGCCACCCATCCTCCCTCATGAACATCATAGAGGCAGGATTTACAACATATAGGAAAATCACACAGTACTAGGAATCATGGCCCAGCCAAACTGATACACACATTTTTGGGGGGACATAATTCAAACCATGACATTACACCCTTTGGCCCCCCCAAAATCACATCCTTGCAACATGCAAAACATATTCATCTCATCACATCATAGCAAAAGTCTTAACTCCAAGTCCAAAATCCAAAAATTCCTCTTCATCTGTGAAATCTAGAATACAAGTTATCTGCTTCCAAAGACACAATGGCAGAACAGGCACAAGCTAGACATTTCCATTACAAATGGGAGAAACTAGAGGAAAAGAAGTGATAACAGGCACCAAGCAAGTCAGCAGAACACATTACATTAGCCCTGAAGGCTTTGAAAATAATCCTCTGTTCTCTGAGACAATTTACACAATGGCCCTGCCCTCCAGACTCTAGGTATTGGCCACAGTCTCTGGATTCTTCAGCTCCGCCTTCCAGGCCCACTGGGACAGCAACTCTGCTCCCTTGGCTTTAGGCGCACAATTCTCCCAGTCCATCAGAGTGACAACTCCACCCTTAGAAACACCAGAGGCCATGGCTCCACACTTTGAAACCCCTGAGGTCATGGCCATACCTTTTGAGACTGAAGCAGCTCGGTTTCTTGTGTCCCTTGTCTCTTCATCTTCTGCTTCCTATGGCCGCTCGGCCCTCATACCGGCATCTGCCCTGCTGGGGCAAGTGTTCCAAAGCTCTGTAGCTCCACCGGTATAAGTGCCTGGAGGCACCCTACTCCGCCAGGAAGCCTCCTGCACACAGGCACTCAGATCCCTTGCTCCGTGGGTCGGCAAGCCTAGCTCCACCGATAAGTGCCCAGAGGCACCCCACTCGGCCAGGAAGCCTCCATCGCACAGGCACTCAGCTCTCTTGCTCCGTGGGTCGGCTCCAGTGCCGTCTCGCACTGATCTCCTCGTTCTGCTGCTGTAGGTTCTCTGCTGCTGCTGGTCCTCTGTCATTGCCGCACTCCTATCCATTCACAGTTTTAAAACCGCCTCCACATTTTATGTGCCTGTTAGAGCAGCACCCCACTCCCGGTACCAAATTCTGTCTTAGTCATCTAGTGCTGCTATAACAGAAATACCACAAGTGGATGGCTTTAACAAAGAGAAGTTTATTTCCTCACAGTCAAAGTAAGCTAAAAGTCCAAATTCAGGGTGTCAACTCCAGGGGAAGTCTTTCTCTCCCTGTTGGCCTTCTCATCAGTGTTCCCCCGGACTAGGAGCTTCTCGGCACAGGGACCCCTGTCCAAAAGATGCACTCTGCTCCTGGCACTGCTTTCTTGATGGTATGAGGTGCCCCTGTCTCACTGCTCACTTCTCTCTTTTATATCTCAAGAGATTGCCTCAGGACACGATCCAGTCTTGTAGATCCAGTCCTGCCTTACTAACACAACTGTCACCCATCCTCCCTCATTAACATCATAGAGGCAGGATTTACAACATATAGGAAAATCACACAGTACCAGGAATCATGGCCTAGCCAAATTGGTACACCCATTTTTGGGGGGCCATAATTCAAACCTTGACAGCTAGGTTCTCTAGAGAAGCAAACCAGTAAAGTGTGTGTATATAAATATATATATATATATATATAGAGAGAGAGAGAGAGAGAGAGAGAGATTTATATCAAAATGAAATGGAATGGCTCATACAGTTGTAGAGGGTGGAAAGTCCCAAGTCTGTGGTTCAAGCGTCATGCTGGAGGCTTCTGCTGACTCACATAGCTGCACGGGCTGAGGAACCCAAGATTAGCAGATCAGTTGCCAGGTTGCTGGCTCACTGGCTGTGGAGGCTGATGAATTCAAGATCAGCAGGCAATATCGCAAGCTGCTGGCTCAAGTCCCAAGAATCCGAGGTCAGATGATGAGGGGCTGGATGCAGGATCCAGAAGGATCAAAAGCCAGTGAGGTTTGCTAGAAAGTTCATATATATTGGATGCAGGCCACACCCTCAATGAAACTCCCTTTAAACTAACTGGCCGTTCATAGCAGCCTCATCACGGAAGTGATTACATTATATCAGATCTCATCATGGAGGTCATTACATCATTACATAATTGCCGAACTACTGAGAATCATGGGCCAGTCAAGTTGACACACAACCTTAACCATCACAACAACCAACGATTTGCAGGAAACATCTCATGAGCCAATGAAAACAGTATAAAATAAAATGCTAGTGTTTTGTAATACAGTCTATCAGAATGATAGACATTCACAGAGGTAGGAAAAATTAGAGTAGAAGGAGCAAGGGATTTAGAGTGAAAAAACAGAGTCTCAGCCACTGATAGAGGCCTCTAGAGCCAGACCTAAACCCTGGAAAATTTGATGTCCTTTCAAATTAATATCCTTTAATAGAGATGGTTGGAGAAAAACGGATTTCCATTAATAAAAATCAAATCTCTCTTAGTATTCAAGTAAGGGATTTACCGCATGCACTAACTGTGGCAGAATATTTTACTTATTTGGAAGTGTCTTTTGTTTCACAGTTTTTCCGATACTCATAAGTGGAAAGCATTAGTCATTCACACTTATCAAGGGGAGAGATAACTTACTTGGATATAGTTATACAGTCTTGTTCAAAATATGCTTAAAAAAATATTTTTCTTAAATCGTTGGAAGAGTAGCAAGACGGTGGTATGTGAAGGGTGACTTTTGCTTTTTAATCTAAATGCTTCATTGTTTAATTCCTTAATAGCAAGAATGTATTCCCATATCACTTGTATAATCTGCACATACCCCGTTGCTGTTGAGTTGATTCTGACTCACGGGGACCCCATGTGTTACACAGTAGAATTGTGGTCCATAGGATTTTCTTGGCTGTAATCTAACAGATTGCCAGGGCTTTCTTTTGTGGTGCCTCTGGGTGGATTCTACCACCAACTTTTTAGTTAGTAGTCCAGTGAAAACCAGCCAGGGACCTTCATTTATTCATAGGAATGCATTTGTAAAGTTTCCTCTCTGTTATTTTTTTATTGGCTTTAATATCGAGACAGCATTATCCCATTTCTACAGTTTCCATTCTCTCTTCCGTCTTCATTTCAGTTTTCCAACCAGATGACTTCATGAGAGGCAGATTAAAGGGATTAACATGTATATTTTTTTAAAAATCTCCGATTCCCTGTACTATGGCACATGTTGTTTGATTTCAGAATTTCAGCTGCCAGCTTCAGGTCTTCTCAGGATTGGGCACAGCTCCAATTACACCAAGGAATGTAAAACAAAACAAAACCCATCACCATCCAGTCAATTCAGACTCATAGTGACCCTATAGGACAGAGTAGAACTGCCCCATAGGCTTTCCAAGGCTGTTATTTTTTTTTTTTTTGAATCAGACTGCCGCGTCTTTCTCCCATGGAGCAGCTGGTGGGTTCAAACCACCGCCCTTTTGGTTAGCAGCCAAGAGCTTAATCACTGTGCCACCAGCACGCCCCACGGAACATACATACTGCATATACACATACTGTATATACACATCACAGAAAATCTTAACAAAAGTAAGTCTGTAGCCTTAGGAGTGTTTTTAAATTTCTATTCATGCAGGAAACTGGGTCAGATTTCTAGCTAATGCACCTCATGCACAACCACCACCCATCTGTCAGTGGAGGTTTGCGTGTCGCTATGTTGTGGAACAGGTTTCAACAGAGCTTCAGACTAAGACGTACTAGGGGGAAAGGCCTGGCGAGCTACAGTAAAACCTGTGTAAGCCAGAACCTGTGTAAGGCAGAAACCTGTCAGAGACAGAAAACTGAAATATTTTGCACTAAAATGAGCAATAGAAAAGTGGTACCTGTCAACTGCGGAAAACTTTCCAGACCTGGAAAAACAAGGCACTCCTGTTGAGTTCCAGCTCTCACAGGTTTCACTGTACTTTCACAAATCAGCCAATAAAAACCCTATGGATGCAGTGGTTTGATCGCAGCTGATCATGGGACTGGCATAGGACCTGCATGGGGTCAACATGAGTTGGATGAAACTCAAGAGCAGCTAACAACAACATCCCTTTTGAGGAGGAATAGAACCAATTTACACTTCATCACTTGTCTTGGGAGTATAGATAGAAACTTGAGTTAAATGGCACTGAATCTCTGATTGATTCAGGTGAAGTTTTGGCGCTTCTACGATTGAGGCCTGGGGTAGCTGACCCTGCCTTTCATCTGGCTCTTGCTTTATAACTTTGCTCATGTCACTGAACTCTCTAAAATTCACTTTCCTCATCTTTAATATGGAGATATTAGTATCTATGGCAGTCCCTGGGTGATGCAAACTGTTAAGCACTCACTTACTAACCAAAGGTTGGCTGTTTAAATATACCCAGAGGCACCTCGGAAGAAAGCCCCGGTGATCTACTTCTGAAAGATCACAGCCATTGAAAACCCTATGGGACACAGTTATACTCTGAAACGCATGGCGTAGGCATGAATCAGAATTGATTCAACAGCCCATAGTTTTTAAGTATCTACACAGTCTGTCTCATTGGGCTATTTGAAACTCAGATGAGGTAATAAATGGGAAATTTATTGTAAAGTAGACATTGTAGGCGATACGTAGGCTGTTATTTTATGATAAAGGGAGAATGTTAGATTGGTAAAGAATTACTCCAATGAGAATCCCAATTTCTAGCACCCAGTGACTTCTTGTCTAACACTTCTCTTGAACCCATGGTTCAGAATGTGTGGAGGAGTAGGATATTACTAGAAAGAGCAATGACCTGGAATGTGTGATATTAGGTTGTGTTCCCAGCACCACACTAAATTGAAATACATAAATTGGGTAAATTCCTTAACTTCTTTAGTTTCTTCACCTGTAAAATTGGGTGTTTAGACAAAAACCCTTACATATTTTATAAATATGAAAACCATGCTTCTCAGGCTTTCTGAGATATGCAGGATTTCAAATATTTTCTGAAATATGTATTCTGTAAGCCCAAGGACCTGTCTTCCTCACTGAGGTGTCCTCCAGTGTCACATACTAGGCCTGCCATATAATAGGTGCTCAATAAGTGCATGATGAATATAAGCATGACAGCTCAATCATAGTACCGACTGATTTATGGAGTAATTTATTTTGTTGAAAATATACACAGCAAAACATATACCAATTCAACAATTTCTACATGTACAATTCAGTGACATTGATTACATTCTTCAAGTTGTGCAACCATTCTCACTATCCTTTGGATTTATAGAGCAATTTGATATTTATTTTAATGTAATTTTATTTCATTTAACTAGGTGAATGGTTAAATATATAACTTCACATAACTAATAAGAAATACTTTTCTAAGACTTATTATCTAAATAAATCCACAAATCCAAAAAGTGATTCTGGTTTTGGTTTGAAGAAAAGGTCATCATGCCTTGAATGAGATCTAAATTTAAATTCAGGATTTTCTGGAGCAAAGCTCCATTGCCTTGTCTATGAGATTTCATCCAGCGCCAAAATGTTAAGATCTGTAACAGCTACCTTTACTTTTACTGCTCCCCATCTCACCTCCACCCTCTCATCCTGGCCTCATTTTACCCTTCCAGAATGCTCTGCAGTCCTCTGAGTGCTTAGCTGTTTCTAGGTTCAAGGTCTCTGTACATAGATTCTTTTGATCCAAAATGACCTCCCTTCTTCCTTCTGTAATCTGGCTAACTCCTGCTCCTCCTTCCAGACTCAGCTTGAAACTTTCCCAGAAAATGCTTCCTGGCTCCTAAGATTGGGTTAGGTGCCTGTAGCACCCTGGTCATTTTTCTAATGCAGCGCGTCAGCATCTTGTCATTTATCACACTAGATTACAATTTGGCCATTAAGAAGAAAGGGATAAGAACATAGACACTGAGGCTACACTGCTCGGGTTTCAAGTCAGCCAGCAAGGTGAATTGGATGGGGATGTCTCAGTCGTCTAGTGCTGCTATAACAGAAATAGCACAAGTGGATGGTTTTCACAAAGACAAATTTGTTCTCTCATGAGTCTAGGAGCCTAGAAATCCAAATTCAGGGTGTCAGGGGGAAGGTTTTCTCTTTCTATTGGCTCTGGGGGAAGGTCCCTGTCATCAATCTTCTCCAGTGGAGGAATTTCTCACTGCAGTGACGCCGGGTCCAAAGGACATGCTATTCTCCTCACTCATTTCTTGGCGGTATGAGGTCCCCATGTCTCTCTGCTTGCTTCTCTTTTATATCTCAAAAGAGATTGATTTAAGACACAACCTAATCTTGAAGATTGAGTCCTGCCTCATTAACATAACTGCGGCTAATCCATTAACATCATAGAGGTAGGATTTACAACACATAGGAAAATCACGTTGGATTTTGTGTGGACAATCACACAATGCTGGAAATCACGACCTAGACAAGTTGACACACATTTTTGAGGGACACAATTCAATCCATGACAGATGATAACAATAGCGTCTGCCTCACCTGGTGGCATAGTGGTTAAGAGCTACAGCTACTAACCAAAAGGTCAGCAGTTCAAATCCACCAAGTGTTCCTTGGAAACCCTATGCTATAGTTCTTCTCTGTCCTATAGGTTGCTATGAGTCTGAACTGACTTGACGGCAACGGGTTTGACTTTTGGTTTGGAGCCCTGGTGGCACAGTGGTTAAGAGTTTGGCTGCTAACCAACAGGCTGGCAGTTTGAATCCACCAGTGGCTCCTTGGAACCCTATGCGGCAGTTCTACTCATTTGGAATCAACTTGACAACAAAGGGTTTTTTGTTTGTTGGTTGGTTGGTTTTTACCATCAAGCAAAGGAGCCCTGGTGGTGCAATACTTAACTGCTTGGTTGCTAACTGAAAGGTCAGCGGTTCAACCCACCAGCCAGAAAGATGTGGCTGTGGCTTCCGTAAAGATTACAGCTTTGGAAACCCTATGGGGCAGTTCTACTCTGTCCTACAGGGTCTTTATGAGTCAGAATCGACTTGACGGCAGTGGGTTTTTTGTTTTTTTTTTTGTCACCTAGCACTATGCATGGAGGGGGGCAGGTGGGCACTGACACAGAAAGTGTTCAATGTTGAGTGAGTGACTGAACGGATGAAGAGATGGATATATGGGACTTCATGGTTCTCTCCTTCACACTCTCACTCTGCATGTTCCTACTCTTCTTGCTGCAGAGGCTTAAATTCAGCCTCTGTGACTTATTGCTGAACAAACTTGGGTAAATGTAGTCTCTCTGAGCCTCATTGTCCTTATATGTGAAATGGAGATTATATTTGTGAACATCAAATAGATGGAATGATACCTGGTTGGCCATAAATTCCACCTAGATGATCGTATCATCTGCAAAAAACATTTTTGTTTCTTCCTTTCCAATCTTAATTTCCTTTGATTCTCTCTCTTGTCGGGTTGGCATGGGTTTCCAGCACCCAGCTGAAGGGTAGCAGTGATACTGGGCATTCTTATCCTGTTTCTGGAGCGCTGGTGGTGCAGTGGCTAAGAGCTCGTCTGCTAACCAAAAGGTTGGCAGTTCGAATCCACCAGCCACTCTTTGAAAACCCTGTGGGGCAGTTCTAACTCTGTCCTTTAGGGTTGCTATGAGTCGGAATCAACCTGATGGCAACGGGTTTGGTTTTTGGCTTTTGATCCTGTTTCTAATCTTAGAGAGAGGGCATCTAAAGTTTCTCCATTAAATCTGATACAGATTTATTTTAAAAGCTTAGTGAACTAAATATCTTTCTAGTCTTTGGAATGGGGAAGTAAATAAAATCTATAACTTGATCTATATTGCCTGTGACTCACAGTTGATTTTCCTCCTCTCCCCAGCCTGGAGGAATAAGAGGTTCCAGGCTATATGGAATCCAGTAAGGAAACAATGTCTTGCGCTCTTGTTCCTGGGGAAACACATGTAGGAGGAGGCAGACTGTTATAGAGCCAGCCTTCAACCCTACTAAACCCAGTAATAACATCCCCTTCTTCTCCTTCTACTTCCCTTGAGCAGATGGGAAATATTCTCATTCTCCTCTCCCCAGAATTCTTCCCTGGGGAATAAGGTATATTTAATATCTGGATATATCATACTTTAATGAAATATTCATTTTTACATGTTATACTTTAATAAGGAGTCCTGGCGGTGTGGTGGTTAAGAGCTTGGCTGTTAATCAAAAGGCCAGCAGTTCGAATCCACCAGTCGCTGATTGGAATCCCTATGAGGCAGTTCTACTCTGTCCTATAGGGTCGCTATGAGTCAGAATCGACTTAACAGCAATGAGTTTTGGTTTTGGATACTTTAATAAAAAGTTTTCTTAAAGCATATGCAAGAGAAGCGGCCCACAAATGAATACTGATGCTCCTCTCAGCTGCTTAAAAAAAAAAAATTTTTTTTATTGAATATATTCAATAAATACCTTTTGAATTCTTACTATAATAGCTAAGCACTGTGCTAGACTCTGAGGATGCAAGCATCAATAATATGGAATAGTCCCTATTCTCATGGAGTTGCTGTCCTAGTTGCAAGATACAAAAAACAGATAAGTAAGATTTAAAATATTTTAAATATGAAGACAACAAAGAACTGACAGAGAATAAGGAAACAAACCCAACAAACCCAAACCTGTTGCCGTGGAGTCGATTTTGACTCATAGTGACCCTATAGGACAGAGTAGAACTGCCCCATAGGGTTTCCAAGGACACCTGGTGGATTCAAACTGCCTACCCTTTGGTTAGCAGCCGGACGCTAACCATTGAACCACCAGAGCTCCGAGAATAAGGAAAGGCTACTTTACACATAGGGTGGTCAGAGAAGGTTTCATTAAGCAGGTGACCTTTAACTTAGGATGAGAAGGACCTACCCACAGAAAGGCTGGAACTTGTGTTAGAAGGTTGACTCTAGGCAGAAGAGGGAAAAAGACCCTGGTGTGGAAATATAAGTCTTTTAAGACTCTAGAAGAAGAAGCTACTTGCCACCAGAAAACAAAATAAAACATAAAACCGAAAAAACTAAGCTATACATTACCTAGGAGTAAACAAACCAGACTAAACAATATCTTTAAAGGTTGGAGATCTTGTTTTTTGTTTGTTTTAGCTTTTGAAGCAAATAATAATAATAATACAATACGAAGATGAAACCATGCCTGAGTTCTCCCCACATGCAGACACTGACTGATCACTGTATCCTGTGTCATTTCAATTCTAGAAGTTTGTCACTTTCCCACCCAGTCATAACCCTTCTGGCTGGATTATGGAACTAGAGAGTTGGCACTGGATATAATAGGGGGGCTACTTGTGGGGATATATGCCATTTAAACATGGCTGCACTATTGACAACTGCAGCCCCCACAGGCCTCTATGCTGTATACAACATGTTGGAGACTTGTCAGTGATGAGAAAGAGATTAGGCACGACTTGTTTTCCCAAACCTATTGTCCTGTTACTGATTGGCTTGTTTACCTGAATTCCTCCTCCCTTGCCCGAAACTTATTGTTATTCACCCAAAGCCCGTTGTTCTCTTATTTGCTTCACTGCTTGCTGTATTGACTATAAAATGAACTCCTGGGACTGAAGCCGGGGTTCGACTCCTCAGAGTGACCTCCTGGCCGCACTTCTCTGTAAGAGTTGTGGCATTGGTTATTGTCCCCGCCGCCCCGACAACCGTCGCCGCTGCGACAGCTACTGAGAAAAATGCTTCATGGGAGGCTGTTGTCCAGGTAAGTCTTCCCCTGCCTCCTGTCTTGTTCTTTCCTCTCTCTTCCCTGCGTATTTCCACCATGAAGAACATTGAAAATCATTCAAAGTCTCCAGCTTTAGTCAGAACTATTTCTGTTGAAATAGGAAGAAACTCAATTCAAACTAGATAAATAAACAAACAAACAAAAACTAGTGTTGGTGGGAATTTAATGGTTCACATTACTGAAAAGTACAGGGATAGATTTGGAATGGCTAAATTGAAGAGCTCAAACAGTATCATTATCTCTTTCTCTGTCTCTCCCTCTCTTTGCTCTCTTTTGCTCTGTGTTGGTCCTACATTCAGACTACACCTACCAGTATCTTCAGATTTATACTGTCTTTTTCAGTTCCAGTTGAAAGAGAGAGCGTTTTCTCTCTTAGTTTCTAGGTCACATGCCCATCCCTGACAGATCAGAAATCTGCGGAATGTGGGAGCTGCTGCTGGTTGGCCGGGCTTGGGTTACAAGCCCAGTCCCTGAACTGGGGCATAAAAGTGTGAGGGGAGGTGGGGAGCAGTTGGGGGAGAGACACAGTCTCTTCCAGACAAGAAGAAAAATTACGATGTTGTTACAAGAGGTGGGAATGGATGCTTAGACATCAAAAAAACAACAGCAGTGCACTGCAGTGCATTGCTTGGCTTCCCTTCTTCCATACGTATGGTTTCAAAAATACCCCCACCTAGGGAATGTAAAATGGTGCAGCCACTATTGAAAACAGTTTGGTATGCCTCAAAAAGTTAAACATAGAAATACCAGGTGGTTGTTTTTAGTTGCTGCCAAGTCAATTCTAACTCATGGCGACCCAATGTGTGCAGAGTAGCACTGCTCCATAGGGTTTTCAAGGCTGTGACCTTTCAGAAGCAGACGCCAAGCTTGTCTTCCAGGCACCTCTGAGTGGGTTTGAACTGCCAATCTTTTGTTAGTAGTCAAGTGCATAACATTTGTGCCACCCAAGGACTCCAGAAATATCATCGCCAGTAATTCCACTCCTAGGTATTTACCCAAAAGAATTGAAAGCCAGACCTCAGGTACTTGTACGCCAATGTCCATTGCAGTACTATTCACAATAATCAAAAGGTGGAAACAACCCAAGAGCCCATCAACAGACAAATGGATAAACAAAATATGGTATATCAATACAAAGAAATAATATTCAGCCATAAAGAGAAATGAAGCTCTGATATGTGCTACAACATGGATGAACCTTGAAAACATTGTTCTCGTTAGCCATTGTATAGTCGGCCCCTGACTGGTGGTGACTGCATGCACAACTGAATGAAATACTACCCAGTCCAGAGCTATCCCCATGATTATTTGTAGTTTGGACTGTTGTGATCCATAGGGTTTTCATTGGCTGATTTTTGGAAGTAGATCGCCAGAATTTTCTTCCTGGTCTGTCTTAGTCTGGAAGCACTGCTGAAGCCTGTTTAGCATCATAGCAACACCCAAGCCTCCACTGACAGATGAGTGGTGGTTACACATGAGCTGAATCTGCTGGGAATGAACTGGGTCTCCCACATGGAAGGCAAGAATTTTACACTGAATTACCGCTGAACCTTGAAAATACGCTAAGCGAAATAAGTCAGAAATAAAAGGACAAATACCGTATGATTCCACTTACATGAAATACTTGAAATAGGTAAACGCGTAGTGTCATGGATTGAATTATGTCCCCCAAAAATGTATCTGGCTGGCTGGTCCATGATTCCCGGCGTTGTGTGATTTTCCTATATGTTGTAAATCCTGCCTCTATGATGTTAATGAGGGAGGATGGGCGGGCAGTTGTGTTAGTGTGGCAGGACTCAATCTAAAAGATTGGATTGTGTCCTGAGGCAATCTCTTGAGATACAAAAGACAGAAGTGAGCAGAGAGAAGAGGGGGACCTCATACCATCAAGAAAGCAGTGCCAGGAGCAGAGCGCGTCCTTTGGACTGGGGTCCCTGTGCGGAGAAGCTCCTAGTCCAGGGGAACACTGATGAGAAGGCCAAGAAAGAGAGAAAGCCTTCCCCTGGAGCTGACACCCTGAATTTGAACTTTTAGCCTACTTTACTGTAAGGAAATAAACTTCTATTTGTTAAAACCATCCGCTTGTGGTATTTCTGTTATAGCAGCACTAGATAACTAAGACACGTAGAGACCAAAGTTTTTTGTTAGTTACCAGGTGGAAGGGGTGGGGATAAATGGAGAATTATTACTTAAGGGGTACTGAGTGTCTGTTTAAGAAAAAACAAAAACAAAAACCAGTTGCCAACACTCTTTAAAGGGATGGAAAAACTAATCATCAATTTTATATGGAAAGGGAAGAAGCCCCAGATAAGTAAAGCACTATTGAAGAGGAATAAAGTAGAAGGACTCACACTACCTGACCTCAGAACCTACTATACAGCTATGGTAGTCAAAATAGCCTGGTACTGGTACAACAACAGATACATGGACCAGTGGAACAGAATTCAGAACCCAATGTAAATTCATTCACCTATGGTCACCTGATCTTCGGCTACAGCCCAAAGTCTATCAAATGGGGAAAGTCTTTTTTTTTTTTTAATTTTATTGTTGTACTGTAAGTGAAAGTTTACAATTTAAGTTAGTCTCTCATACAAAAATTAATACATACATTGTTATGTGACCCAAGTTGCTCTCCCTATACTGTGACAGCTCACTCCTCCTTTCCACCCTGGGCTTCCCATGTCCATTCACCCAGCTCCTATCCCTTTCTGCCTTCTCATTTCGCCTCTGGACAGGAACTGCCCATTTAATCTCATGTATCTACTTGAGCTAAGAAGCACACTCTTCACAAGTATCATTTCATGTCCCATAGTCCAGTCTAATCTTTGTCTGAAGAGTTGGTCTCAGGAATGGTTTTAGCTTTGGGCTAATAGAGAGTCCAGGGGCCATGTGTTCTGGGTTCCTTCTAGTCTCAATCAAGCCATTAAGTCTAGTCTTTTTACTAGAATTTGAGTTCTATACTCCACTTTTCTCCTGTTCCGTCGGGGACTGTCTGTTGTGTTCCCTATCAGGGCAGTCATTGGTGGTAGTTGGGCACCATCTAGTTCTTCTGGTCTCAGGCTGATGCAAACTCTGGTTTATGCGGCCCTTTCTGTCTCTTGGACTAATACTTTCCTTGTGTCTTTGGTGTTCTTCACTCTCCTTTACTCCAGGTAACTTGGTACTAATTGACGCATCTTAGATGGCCATTCGCTACCTTTTAAGACCCCAGACGCCACTCACCAAAGTGGGATGCAGAACATTTTCTTAATAAATTTTGTTATGCCAGTTGACCTAGATATCCCCTGACAGCATGGTCCCCAGACCCCTGCTCCTGCTACTCTGTCCCTCGAAGTGTTTGGCTGTATTCAGGAAACTTCTTAGCTCTGGTTTAGTCCAGTTATGCTGACTTCCCCTATAGTGTGTGCTGTCCTTGCCTTCAGCTAAGGTAATTCTTGTCTACTATCTAGCTCGCGAATACCCCTATCTCTCCCTCCCCACCCTTGTAACCATCAAAGAATGTTTTCTTCTGTGTTTAAACCTTTTCTTGAGTTCTTATAATAGTGGTCTTATATAATATGTGTCTTTTTGTGACTGACTAAATTCACTCAGCATAATGGCTTCCAGATTCCTCTATGTTATAAGATGTTTCACGGATTCATTATTGTTCTTTATCGTTGCATAGTATTCCATTGTGTTTATCCATTCGTCCGTTGATGGGTACCTAGGTTGTTTCCATCTTTTTGCTGTCGTGAACAGTGCTGCAATGAACATGGGTGTGCATATATCTATTCGTGTGACAGCTCTTATTTCTCTAGGATATATTCCAAGGAGTGGGATTGCTGGATTGTATGGTACTTCTATTTCTAGCTTTTCAAGGAAGTGTTAAATTGACTTCCAAAGTGGTTGTACCATTTTACATTCCCACCAACAGTGTATTAATGCTCCAGTCTCTCCACAACCTCTCCAACATTTATTATTTTGCGTTTTTTTTTTTTTTTGGATTAATGTTGTCCTTGTTGGGGTGAGATGGTATCTCATTGTAGTTTTGATTTGCATTTCTCTAATGGCTAATGATCGTGAGAAATTCCTCATGTGTCTGTTAGCTATTTGAATGTCTTCTTTGTTGAAGTGTCTGTTCATTTCGTATAAATACTTAGGCGTGGAATTGCTGGTTTGTATAT
>NW_004444009.1:2759945-2761026 GCF_000243295.1 Trichechus manatus latirostris
TTTTTCTTTCTTTCTTTTTTTTTTTTTTTTAGTTATTGTTGTGCTTTAAGTGAAAGTTTACAATTTAAGTTAGTCTCTCATACAAAAATTTATACATACTTTGTTATGTGACCCTAGTTGCTCTCCCTATACTGTGAGCGCACATTCTTCCTTTCTACCTCGGATTTGCCGTGTCAGACAGTCTTTTTAACAATTGATTCTGGCAAAACTTGCAGTTCATCTGCAAAAAAATGAAACAGGACCCATACCTCACACCATATACAAAAACTAATTCAAAATGGATCAAAATATAAAGCCAAAAAATATAAAGATCATAGGAGAACAAATAGGATCAATGCTAGAGGCCCTAATGCATGGCATTAATAGGATACAAACCATAACCCACAACACACAAACTCCAGAAGATAAGCTAGATAACTAGGAACTTCTAAAAATCAAACACTTATGCTCATCAAAAGACTTCACCAAAAGAACAAAAAGAGAACCTACAGACTGGGAAAACAATTTTGGGCATTACAAATCAGACAAAGGTCTAATCTCTAAAATCTATAAGAAAATTCCACACTTCTACAACAAAAAGACAAATAATCCAATTAAAAAATGGTCAAAGGAAATGAACAGATGCTTCACCAAAGATGACATTCAAGTGGCCAAGTGCTCGCTATCACTAGCCATTAGAGAAATGCAAATCAAAACCTCAATGAGATACCATCTCACCCTGGCATTACTGGCACGAATCAAAAAAACTGGAAATGACAAATGTTGGAGAGGCTGCAGGGAGATTGGAGCTCTTATGCACTGCTGGTGGGAATGCAAAATGATACAACCATTTTGGAAAAAAATATGGCACTTCCTTAGAAAGCTAGAGATAGAAATACCATATGATCCAGCAATCCCACTCCTAGGAATATATCCTAGAGAAATAAGAGCTGTCTCATGAATAGACATATGCACACTCATGTTCATTGTAGCATTGTTCACAACAGCAAAAAGATGGAAACAACCTAGATGCCCATCAACAGATGAATGGATAAACAAACTATGGTACATACACACAATGGAGTATTATGCAACGATAAAG
>NW_004444009.1:2761427-2764544 GCF_000243295.1 Trichechus manatus latirostris
TTATAAAGAAAATGTTCTACATTCTACCTTGGTGAGTAGCATCTGGGGTCTTAAAAGCCTGTGAGCAGCCATCTAAGATACTCCACTGGTCTTACCCCTTCAGGAGCAAGGGAGAATGAAGAAAACAAGATATAATGGAAAGATTAGTCCAAAGGACAAATGGACCACAACTGTCGCGGCCTCCACCAGACTGAGTCCAGTACAACTAGATGGTGCCTGGCTGCCTGGCTACCACCACTGACTGCTCTGACAGGCATCACAAAAGAGAGTCTCGGACAGAGCTGGAGAAAAATGTAGAACAAAATTCTAACTCACAAAAAAAGACCAGACTTACTGGCCTGACAGAAACTGGAGAAACCCTGCAAGTATGGCCCCTGGACACCCTTTTAACTCAGTAACGAAGTCACTTCCGAGGTTCACCTTTCAGCCAAAGATTAGACAAGCCCTTAAAACAAACTGAGACTAATAGGGCACAACGGCCCAGGGACAAGGACTAGAAGGCAGGAGGGGACAGGAAAGCTGTTAATAGGGAACCCAAGGTCGAGAAGGGAGAGTGTTGACACGCTGTGGGGTTGTCAACCAATGTCATAAAACAATATGTGTACTGTATAATGAGAAACTATTTGCTCTGCAAACCTTCGTCCAAAGTACGATTAAAAAAAAAAAATAATAATACCCCAAGAACATGGCCCCCAGATACCCTTTTAACTCAGTACTGAAGTCACTCCTGAGGTTCACCCTTCAGCCAAAGATTAGACAAGTGCATAGGGCCAGCAATAACATACGTGACGGTCGTCCTTCATAGTTCAGTCATGTATGCAAGACTAATGGGCACACCAGCCCAAGAGCAAAGATGATAAGGCAGGAAGAAACAGGAAAACTGGATGAATGGAAACAGGGAACCTGGGGTGAAGAGGAGAGTGTTGAGACATTGAGAGGTTGGCAACCAATGTCACAAAACAATTTGTGTATTAACTGTTTAATGAGAAACTAATTTGCTCTGTAAACTTTCATCTATATCACAATAAAAAAAAAAAAAAGAATAAAAAAACCAAAAAACCAGTTGCCATTGCGTGACCCTATGTGTGTCAGAGTAGAACTGTGCTGTGTAGGGTTTTCAGTGGCTGATTTTTCAGAAGTAGATCATCAGGCCTTTCTTCCGAGGTGCTGATGGGTAGACTTGAACTTCCAACCTTTTGGTTTGCAGTCAAGCATATTAACTACTGTTTAGGGGCATGAAAAACATTTGAAAATGGATTGTCGTGATGGTTGCACAACATGGTGAATGTAATTAATGTCACTGAAATGTGCATTTTAAAATAATTAAAATGGTAAATGTTTGGTTATATATATTTTACACTATTAATAATTTAAAAAAAAAACCCTACCTAATAGAGTGCAGTGATTCTACAGATGCATGAAAATGCATTCACCCACACTCCAAAAGGAGACAACTTACTTCGTGTGTGTAGTTCCTACTCCATGATCTCTAAGTGATTTTCATTCTTTCTGATGACCTATGTATGACAAAACTTCAAATCTGACCACTCCCTACACAGTCAGTGTAAAATAGTGGGGAGCAAAATAGGGTAACTCTTACATGAAAGCAAAGGAAAAGAGTAAATAACTAGGGGTGAGTCTGTCCCATAGCTCATTAGAAGTAGCAAGAGTTACCTGCCCTGGAGTGAATTCAGTTCTTTGGCCAATTTTACTCTCAGGAAGAGTTCTTATTGACTCTTTTCCTACCTGACCACAATTGGGAATTGAGGAGGATTCCCCTTCTTGGGACTGAACTTTAGCTGTCCACAGACTCCAGCTCTGGCCTAGGAGTTTCTGTCTTTTAACGAAAGGCCTTAGGGCTGATTCATTCTCTAGTCTTATGTTTCCTGGCCTCCATCTTGCTCTCTGCCCCAGGGGCAATTCAAAATAATTACTTGCAGGTGAGAAAGACTAACTAATTTGCCTCTTGATGCTAGCCAGGCTGTATGCTAGTGGATAGCTCTTTTAATTAGGGCAACCTGCTTTATAGCTGTCATCCAGGTATAATTATTAATAGCACCCCTACTCATACTCAAAAGTGTTCCAGTTTGGATGATAAATTATATGGTTACCCCGCTTAAAATGGGGTTAGTTCTTCCCCTCCTCAGGCAGGACTGGCACAGCAGGAGTTTGATGCAGGCTAGAGGAAGAGTCTTACCTCTATCAGTCTTTGACTTTCACTGTCTCTCAGTATGGAAACTCTGGTGGCATAATGGTTAAGTGCTATGGCTGTTAACCAAAAGGTCGGCAGTTCAAATCCACCAGGCACTCCTTGGAAACTCTATAGGGCAGTTCTACTCTGTCCTATAGAGTCGCTATGAGTCATAACTTACTCAGTGGTGGTGGGTTTGGGTCTCTCCGTATGGAAGCTCTGGTGGTGGCAGTGGTTAAGCACTCAGCTGCTAACCAAAAGATTGGCTGTTTGAAGAGTCAGAATAGACTCAATGGCAATGGATTTGGTTTTTTGCTTTTGTCTCTCTGTAAGGGGCAGAGAATTTCCTTTTGCCAACCTGGCATAGCTCAATAAATCTGATTCTGATCAATTGGGTTTGCTGGCTGCCTACAGGCAGAAAGGACATATTATATGTAGGCTGTAATTTCTTCTGTTCTTCTTTTACGTAGGCCAGATTCAACATCAGCATGTCTCTTTCTTTAGGACGTTTATAAAAACTACAAGTAGTCCAAACTCTCTAAAATCCACACATTTGTTAGCCAAGTCCTCTAAAACTACACCCTTGGAATGCTGGGATCTGGGTGCAACAGGTGACCGTTCATTCAGGGTGTTTTTTTTTTTTGGTGGGGGGAGGGGGGCTACCATATTTCAAGGATTTCCAGTTCCCTAACCTGGCACAGAGGGCTTGTCATGGTTTGAATTACGTTCCCCAAAAAATGTATGTATCAGTTTGGCTAGGCCATGATTCCTGGTACTGTGTGATTTTCCTGTATGTTGTAAACCTGCCTCTATGATGTTAATGAGGGAGGATGGGTGGCAGTTGTGGTAGTAAGGCAGGACCTGATCTACAAGACTGGATTGTGTCCTGAGGCAATCTCTTGAGATATAAAAGACAGAATTTGGTA
>NW_004444009.1:2765926-2779122 GCF_000243295.1 Trichechus manatus latirostris
GGTATTTCTGTTATGGCAGCACTAGATGACTAAGACAGGGCTCCTTCCTACTTTCACCCATCCTCAACCCAGCCAATTGCACATTTAAGGATCTGTGCTGCAACACTCCATGCCCAGCTGTATAGAACTTTTTTGGCTGCAAGCGATAGAACTTAACTCAAAATAGCTAAGCCAAAAAGGGAATATTTTGGCTCATGTAACTAAAAAAGTCTAGGAGTATTTTGGCTTCAGGCACGATTAAACAGTATCATAAGGATTTGCTTGTACATGGGTTGCAGTCACTCTCTCTCTAACACACACACGGACACCTTTGTCTCAGGTCTGCTTCTTCTGTTGCTTATCTTTTCTAGATTCATTGGCAGGTCTTGATCATGTACCCATCACGGAAGTGGAGGTGGAGAAGGCTCTGTCCCTCTGTCTCACTCTAAACCACGAGGGTGGAAAGGGGATATTCACCCAAAGGTGCCGTTGCTAGTAAAAGGAGAGATGGATGCTTGTTAGCTAAAGAAAAACAACAGATGTCTACCTTACACTTGAAAGCTTAAAAAATGTAGGCAAGTCTGTCCAGGTTTTAACTCCTTTTAAGACGGGGATGAGAATAGATATTCATTCTACCTCAAACTGGTGAACGAAAAAAGGTCAGGGTAAAATATTTGTTTGATTTAAAAGTAAAATACAGCTCAAACACGAAGGCTTGAAAGCTTAGACTTTTCGGAAGTCGCTGTAGGCTTTCTTTCAAACCCATTGTCAAACTCAAAAAAGCTTCATCCTCTAACTGTGAGTAAGGCCAGGTTTCTCTTCTTTCACTCACTCTTCTATTACCTTCCCCTGAGGATATAAGGGGCGGGGAGGGTGCATGAGGAGGAAGAAAGGAATGTCATTTGTGTCTGGTTTCAAACTCTGCATACCTTAGCTAGGAATGCGCAGTTTATTCATTTCAATCTCCACTTCTTTAATAAATAGAATTAGTTATTTTAATAAATATCTTGTCCCTTATCCTTGCTCTGTCTTCTGTTTTACCTTCTGCCTGTCTCCCAGACCCTCAGCATTTAAATAGTTTCAGAGACCTCTCATCTTAAAAACACAAATAACAGATGCTTGTACACCAATGTTCATTAATAGCCAAAAGGTGGAAACAACCTAAATGCCCATCAACAGATGAATGATAACAAAATGTGTTCATACATGCAACGGGATACTACTCAGCCAGTAGGAGAAATGAAGTTTTGATACGTGCTATAGTATGGATGGGGCTTGAAGACATTATGCAGAGTGAAATAAATCAATCACAAAAGGACAGATAATGTATGACCTCACTTACATAAAACAACAAGAAAAGGCAAATGTATAGAGGCCTAAATTTCTTAGTGGTTACCAGGGGCAGGAGGGAGAGGGAAAGTGGAGGGGTTATTTCTTATGGAGTACTGAGTTTCAGTTTATGGTGATGGAAAAATTGCATTGATTAAGGGGAGGGTTGCACAGCCAATTATTGTAAGTGCTGTCAATAAGTCTCACACCTATAAAAACCTGAACTGGCAAAAGTTGTGTGATAGACATATTTACAACAACAACAAAAAGAGTAGCTGCTAAGGCTGATTATAAGCAAACAAACACCTCATGGGATTTGGTTCCTTGGTTTGGAGGTTTAGGGTCATGGTTTCATGGACCATTTCAGTTAATTGGCCTAATAACAAGTTTAGTGCTTCTGTTCTACCTCTTAGTTCCTTGCATAGTTCTGGGGGTCTTAAAAACTTGCAGATGGTCATCTGAGGCACACAGTTGGTCTCTATTCACCAGAAGCAACAGAGAAAGAAGGAGAATCAGGAATAGGAGGAAGAAATGGGATGTGTGACTGATTGCCTCCATGAACAACTGCCTCCTTTGTCATGAGACCAGAAGAACTGGATGGTGTCCAGCTACAATTATTAAACTTTTTTCTTTTTTTTATGCTTTAGATGAAGATTTACAGAACAAATTAGTTTCTCATTGAACAATTAATACATATATTGTTTTATGACATTAGTTGCCAACCCCGTGATGTGTCCACACTTCCTCCTTCTCAACCCTGGGCTCTCCATTTCCATTCTCCCAGCTTTTCTGTCCCCTCCTGCCTTCTTGTCCTTGCCCCTGGGCTGGTGTGCCCATTTTGTCTCGTCTATATGGTTGAGCTACGTGTATTATTGTTTGTTTGATGGGCCTGTAATCTTTGGCTGAAGGGTGTATTAAACATTTTGAACAAAGATTCTATAGAAGAATGCTGATCAAAAGGGGGGAAATGCAGAACAGACTTTACAATTCTCATAGACGCCAGACTTTCAAAACCATGGAGGCTGGATGGACCCCTGAAACTGTTGCCCTGACATAACCTTTAAACTTTAAACCAGAAATATCCCTAAAGTCTTTGAAAAATCAAACAATAGTTTTGTGTAACAAGTAAAAAATATCTGCCTTGAGCATTAAGCCCTTTTAAGAACTATGCACAAATCAAACTGACAACAGCAACTCAAAAGTTTAGATAGGAAGCTTAGGGAGCAGCGAGTCTATGTTAATGGAGGAGGAACAACTCAGAAAAGGAGGGTGAGAATGGTTGCACAACTCGAAGAATGTAATCAATGTCACTAAATTGTACCTGTAGAAACAGTTGAATTGGCGTATGTTTTGTTGTGTATATTCTCAGCAACAAAATAAATAAAATTTAAACATACACACACATACACAAAGTAAAACCACACCAAGAGAACAATCTCCTCTGGTCCCACTTCCTTCCCCAGCTACCACCCCTTCATGACCAAGTGAAGTGTTCATATTTGCTGTCTGCATTTTCTCACCTCCGTTCCCTTCTCTGGTCACTCTTAATTTTTCTCCTGATCGTTAGTGGAACAAAGGGGCTTATGCTAAGAGTATCACTCTCTGAGAACTCAACCCCTGGATATGACTTTGTTGTGGCACTTAAACGCACTGTGTAATAATTGTATGACCTCTGTCTTTTCAACCAGAGTGCAGCTCTTAAAACATAACTTGTAGTTGCTCAGTAAATATTTATTTATTTACTATGCTTTAGGTGAAAGTTTACAGCTCAAGTTAATTTCTCATACAAAAATTTATACACATATTGTTATGTGACCCTAGGTGCAATCCCCATAATGTGACAGCACACTCCCCCTTTTCCACCCTGGGCTTCCCATGTCCATTCACCCAGCTCCTATCCCTTTCTGCCTTCTCATCCCACCTCTGGACAGGAGATGCCCATTTAGTCTTGTGTATCTACTTGAACTAAGAAGCACACGCTTCACGAGTATTATTTTATGCCCCATAGTCCAGTCTAATCTTTGTCAGAAGAGCTGGCTTTGGGAATGGTTTTAGTTCTGGGTTAACAGAGAGTCTGGGGGCCATGTCTTCTGGGGTTCTTCTAGTCTCAGTCAGACCATTACGTCTGGTCTTTTTACGTGAATTTGAGTTCTGCACCACACTTTTCTCCTGCTCAGTCAGGGACTCTGCTGTGTTCCCTGTGAAGGCGGTCATTGGTGGTAGCCAGGCACCATCTAGTTCTTCTGGTCTCAGGCTGTTGCAATCACTGGTTTATGCGGCCCTTTCTGTCTCTTGGGCTAATATTTTCCTTGTGTCTTTTGTGTTTTTCATTCTCCTTTACTCCAGGTGGGTTGGGACAAATTGATGCATCTTAGATGGCCGCTCGCTAGCTTTTAAGACCCCAGACACCACTCATCAAAGTGGGATTCAGAACATTTTCTTAATAAACTTTGTTATGCCAAGTGACTTCGATGTCCCCTGAAACCATGGTCCCCAGACCCCCGCCCCAGCTACTCTGTCCCTTTAAGTGTTTGGTTGTGTCAGGAAACTTCTTACCTTTTGGTTTAGTCCAGTTGTGCTGACTTGCCGTGTTGTGTGTTGTCCTTCCCTTCACCTAAGATAATTCTTACCTATTATCTAGTTAGTGAATTCTCCTCTTCTTCCGTCCCTCCCTACCCTTGTAACCATCAAAGAATGTTTTCTTCTGTGTTTAAACCTTTCCTTGAGTTCTTATACTAGGGGTATACATACAATATTTGTCCTTTTGCAACTAATTTCACTCAGCATAATGTCTTCCAGATTCATCCATGTTGTGAGATGTTTATTAGATTCATCGTTTTTTATCGTTGTGCAGTATTCCATTGTGTGTATGTACCATAATTTGCTTATTCATTTGTCCATTGATGGGCATCTAGGTTGTTTCCATCTTTTTGCTATTGTGAAACAATGCTGCAATGAACATGGGTATGCATATATCTATTTGTGCGATGGCTCTTATTTCTCTAGGGTATATTCTAAGGAGTGGGATTGCTGGAAGTATTGTACTTCTATTTCTAGCTTTTTAATGAAGCACCAAATCAATTTCCAATTTACATTCCCACCAGCAGTGTGTAAGTATTCCAGTCTCTCCACAACCTCTCCAACATTTATTATTTTGTGTTTTTTGAACTAATGGTAGCCTTGTTGGCGTGAGATGGTATCTCATTGCAGTTTTGATTTGCATTTCTCTAATGGCTAATTATCGTGAGCATTTCCTCATGTATCCGTTAGCCTCCTGAATGTCTTCTCTGGTGAAGTGCTCAGTAAATACCTTAATGTTGAATGTTATCGTATATCCACTCCAGGCATGATGACTGGCGTGTTGTACGTGTTAAATCTTTGTTGAAGTAACAAATTAACCTGGATTGGTAAAAAAAAGGGAGAGAGAGAAGGCACAGGTTTGGTACAGGGCGGCAATGATCAGTGAAATCTTAAGTATCTTGAGTTGAAGTTAGAAATACAGGAGGAGAATGTACTATCTTACAAGCAAGGCAGAAAATAACTTCAATTAGAGGGTAGTACACAATGTTAAATGCTACAGCGAAGTACATCATCTTTTTAAATTGAACACTGTGGAGAGGGTATTGAATTTGCCAAACAGTTATCCAAGCTCTTTTGGGGGACACATTTCAGCAGAATGTTGCCAGACTGCAAACCATTAAGGAGTAGTAATCTGTAGGGTCCATAAAATGCCAGGATTGCTGCACAATTAATTTTGGTAGACAGTGAACAGAGTGAACCTTTGTGAGATAAATGATCTCATCTGTAAGCTTCTAATCAATTCTACACGCTAAATTAACTCAGCCCATCTTATCCCTGTGGTTAGGGGGCTCCAGAGAAAAAACTACAGAATTCTACAAATGGATATGCTTTTCTTAAATGTAAGCTAAACCCCTTACTCAAATATTCTAATTCACTTGGATTTCAGACCTGAGATGCCAAGAGGAGATGACAGGTAATTATGACCGTCTCTCTGATTACCTTTCAAATACATTTCAGAGCCATCCTAGACCTCCCTCTTGCCTGGGTAGGCTCATTATATTCTGCTCACTCTCCTTGAGAAAACACAGCTTTTAGTCGTTCAGTCTTCACGTGGACCTTCGTGAGTTTCCCGATACATCCTGCGTGTGTAGTCCCAGTACAAGGAAGGAATTTGTGGAGGTATCACAGACTCTCACTAGCCATTGCTTCTGCTACACCACACTCACGATACAGTCGCCGTCTGTTATAGAACCGAGGGAAACTGAACCCTAAATGCGAAAGACCAGCACGCCCCTAATTCAGCAGAACATTGATCTGTACGTGTTTTCCATTTAATTCATGTCATTTATTTTAAACCTCTTAATTTAATTGCTTTTCTTGAAAAGATATCTGGGACAAGGCCAACATCGGAACGAGGAATGTCAGTGGGTCAGGATCTGGAGACAATCAACTCTGTACGGTTTTAAGGATGAAGCGCCAAGATCTCAAGGAACCTGAATTTCTGGGGAGCGTTCAAGTTCTTAAACTGGCCCCCAGCAGGATTCCGGCGGCTTAAAAAAGAAAAAAAAAAAGGGGGAGGGTGGAGGATCTTCTTAAAAAAACAAGTCATCCAAAAGCGAACTCCTAACTTCCTCATTTCCAAAGAAAATGCCGCTCCTACCGCAGAGCACTCCCGCACACTGCAACAGCCAGCAGGCCCGAGCCGGTGCGTGGACTGCGGGTTGCGGCGTGGGAACCACGCGCCCTGACCGCCAGCGCGCGCCTTGTGCGCCGCGGGGCGGGGCCCTGGGCTGGACCCATCAGGCCACTCCCTGCCCTGGGGCGCTAAGGGAAGGAGAGGGCGGCTTTCCTCCATCCCGGGGTCCTGGTCTGGCCGGAGCTTCCTCACGGCCCCCGCTGCCGTGGTGGCAGGAAGTCCCCGGGAACTACAAATTGAGGCATGCTGGGAGCATTCCCCTGCTCCTCCCAGGAAATGTCCTTTGTCCAGCCCCACAGGAAGCCCCTGTGAAGAGTCAGCGGGGCAGCCAGCCAGACTGCCAGCCAGCCCGCGGCCGCTGCAGCCGTCGCCGCCGCAGCACAAGGGCAGAGGCGCCGCGGCGCGCGGCTCGGGCCGGGGCGCTCGGTGCCCTCGCTCCTCGCCGCCGCGCAGGTAGGAGCGTGGCTACGGCTGGGCTCACGCGTCGCCTGGGGATGGGGCTGAGCTGGACAGGATCGGACCGCTGCGGGGATGGGTGTGTGCCCGAGAGCGGGTGGCAGACGGCTGGTCGAAATAGTGCCTCCTAGACTGGACCGTTGTCCGCTCCCCCGGGGCGCATGGCCCCTGGGCGCATGGGGTGCGCTCGCGGCCCCCAAGCCTTGGCTGAGCTCCCTTTGGGGTTTGTGGCGAAGGGCGGGAGAAGGAGGCTGAGGCGCTAGGGAGGAGGGCAGCGCTGCGAGAGGGAGTCTGACCGTCCCGCCGACCACCGAAGGGGGCATCCGAGACCCTCGGAAAAACGAAGCCCAGGGAGGAGCTTGGAAGGCGAGGAGAAGGTGAAGAAGGGCTTTGTGTGCAGCTACGGACCAGGACAGACTGCGCTTCCCTCGCCTTGTGTGTCCGCGTCGCTAACCCGATTGGGGCTTGAAAGGGTGACGGGTGTGGGATTCCGAGGAGGGGGAGGAAAGGGACAGCGAGTCATTGTGAGTCCTTGTGAAATGCGCCCCTCCCTTTTCTTCTTTCCTCCATTCCAGCCCATTTAGATCCGCGTCTTTGGCTGCCACCAGGCTGGGCAAATGGCACAATGAGGACGGGTGGGTAGAGGACGGTCAGCATTTCGCCGCCCGAGAGGGGTCGCCGTCTAGTTCCCTTTGCCTGGTACTCTTCGCAACCTCGAATGCCGACGACTGCCCGTGGTGGTGATGGGGAGGGGGAGATGAGAGCAAAGCTGGAACCTCTACCCAGGGAGAATCCCGAGGCTGCGGATCGTAAAGAGAGGCATGGGGTGAGGCGCGTGTTGGGAGGAGAGGGCGAGTTGAGGGCGGAGCAGCAGTACAGGGGCGCTGAGTGTACATTGTGGCCAGTGTACATTATGGCCTGGTTCCAGGAATCGGATTACCACTTCCTCTGGGACTTTCCACGATTTTCCTTTTTCCTAACCGCCCCCCACCCCCACCCCCGCCAGTAGTGAATCACCCACTCCTCGATACATGAGGCTAGGCCTGATTCAATTTGGTGTTGTATCCCTGCCCTTATAGGAAGCCTGTTTGTCCTTAACCTGGAGGGGGCTATGAATACTCCGTATCCCCTAGGGCGTTATCCTACTCCCGTGGGACTGAGGGTGTGGTAAACGCGGTTGGATAATGGCTGGCAAGTTAATGGTCTTTGACGAGCAGTGATGGATGAGTGGGCAACTTTGAACACAGCCCAGGTGTGACTGCAGGAACTGAACTCACTTCCCCTAAGACGCCTCTCCCTGTCTCTCCCTTTTCTTCCCCCCGTGCTGTGCCCAAGTGTTTACCTCCTTCTCTTAAGAAGCCGATATATGGGTACTATTTAATGTAGAAGTCATATTAAGAGCCCTGTGTGCCTTTAAAAATGCCACTTGTCGAGGCAGGCTTACTCAAGGCTCCTGGTGAGCTCTTTGCGGTAGGGCAGCCCTGCCCCCGACATAAATGGCTTGTGGGGGAAAAAACATTTTTCACTGGCTTCTCCAGGGAGAGATAAGGCGTCTGAACTGAGATAAGAATGGAGTGAAGAAAAACCCAGTTGTGGAGGCTGAGGGCATGAGAATGGTGAAGGGAGGAGACAAGGCTCTGAATTCAGATGATTTCTAGTTGAACCACATTAGCTGCGTGTGTTGGAGGTGGGAGTTGTTGTGGCGGGAAATTAATGTCAAGAGTTCATCTGGGGAAGGAGACAATAAGATGGCATCAGAATGAATCAAGAATATAAATGAGACGTTTGACTGTCCTTTATTTTACAAAAACCTCTGGGATTAAGGGGGTGAGTGGATACAATACAGAATGAGAAAAACCTGGTAATGCAGCTGAATGGGAGTGGTGGTAAAGCATGACCCACTGAAGGTTGTATGACTAAGGCTGATGGAGTTGCATCACGTTTCCTCTCCCTCCCTCAAAAAAGCTTTTTGGATTTTCTCAGAATCTACGTTTGCCTAATTTCTAGTGTCTAGTAAAAGGAAGGAGAAAGAGTAAAGGTTGGTTGCGAAGATAATAAATTAAGGCAACAGATTGGTTGCCTGCTCATCTAGAAAGAAAGAAAAAAAAGAGGTTGCAGTGGTATTAAGAGGTCTGCAGCGTGAACCTTTACCATCCTCATTTGGGTTTTCTTTGTATCTAAGATCCTATTTCTTTTTTCTTTTCTCTCCCCACCCCAATAGGTTTCTTAGTACCCCAAACTATGTAGTATTAATATAGTCAACAAAGGTAACTCCTTAGTTTGGCATTCAAAACCTTTACAATTCAGTACCTACCTACTTCTATCCTCCATTGGATCTGGGTTACTCCAAACTACCCACCCATCCTTGCAGCAAACATCTCTCCATTCCCACATGTAACAGACATTCTTCCACCTCTTTGCCTCCATTGGGTTGAACCCCATGCCTGTTGGGCATCCCTGCACTGCCTCTGATTATTTTTGTCTAAATCCAAGCTTGGCTGATGTAGCTCCCTCATAGAAGTCTTCTCAGACTTCACAGTCAGAATTCGTCTTCTTCTGATGGTGCTTTGTATCTCTTTGATAACACACATTTCGGTCTGTCTTGTGATAGTTGGATGTTCATCTTTCTTCCCTCCAAACTGTATGGTCCTTGAGGTCAATGGCTGTCTCTATCCAGTGTTTTACACCCAGCGGTGCACAAAGGATGTTTGATTTGAAAAACATGAAGAAATTAATGGATGACTGAGTGAAAGAATGAATACGTTTAATTCATCTCTTATCTGTGAAAAAGGAGATGACGCCGTTCTCATAAACCTGTGAGGATTCATTGTAATTGTGAAAGTACACCATCTAGTAGTACATGATAGACTGAAGCTTTTTCTTTGTTCCTGGATTAAGCAACCCCAAAAGGACCTATCACAGTGTCTAATACAAAGGAATTCATTAAAATTTTATTGAATAGGTTCTTTGCCAGCCTAAATTTCAAACTCTATAAGCAGGGTATAGAATGAATCAAGTCCAAGTGCATAATCAATGACTTCGCCATGCTCCTAGACTCAAGAAGGCAACTGCTTCCTTTCGGTTGTGAAGGTGCAATGAGCTTACTAGAAAGCAACACTACCAAAGATCATCCTGCTATTTGCAAGGAAGCCACTTACATCTACCTTGTCACTTTGATTTTTTAGCCAAAGCAATCTACTGGGATTAAAATGTCATATGTAGACAAGCAAAACAGATCTGTCTTCCAAACGTTCCACAGAGACATTGCAATTTAGAAGTCCCTCAGTTCCATGGTTAAGAGTTCGGCTGCTAACCAAAAGGTCGGCAGTTTGAATCCACCGGGTGCTCCTTGGAAACCCTATGGGGCAGTTCTACTGTGTCCTATAGGGTCACTATGAGTCAGAATCGACTCGATGGCAATGGATTTGTTTGTTTGTTTTTTTGGTCACTTATTTCTAACTGGCAACTGGCAATTTTTCATTCTTCCTTTTTACATGATTATAACCATAAAAAAACCCAAACCCACTGCCATCGAGTCAATTCCGACTCATAGTGACCCTACAGTCACCAATGATTGAACATCTGTATGTCAGCTCTTGGACTAGATAATTTACATGGGTTGCCTCATTTAATCTGTCTTACATATTATTACCTCCATTCTAAAAATGAGGAAACTAAGGCTCAGGGAGACATCAAGAAATTTGGTTGGAGTCCCAGAGCCTGAACTGGAGGTAGCTTTGAATTTAGGTCTGTTGATTTCAAAATGTGTTTTGAATGGATGTTTCTTTGCTCCGTGGGAGAAAATCTGCCTGACCTCTTTCCCTCTATCTTCCTCTGAGGTCCTCCACGTTCCAGATTTCCTACCAGGAGCATTGTGTAGGGGTCCTAAAATTACTCCTAGTGGATCTCATTATGAGAAGTACTGGTTTTCCATAAATGTGTTATTTTTATATCCTTAAACTCCCATGGCTGTCAGATGGAAAGGCAAGGTTCAGAATCCCTGATAAAACCTTTGGGCACAAAACTGCCTTGAATTCTTTCTTCTTTTCTTCCAGCCTATTTGAATTCTTTCTGTCCCTCCCTCCAGGCCAAGTCTCACCCCTTCTGGGTAGCCTTTCTTGACCAAGCCAGCTCTGCCTCTCCTTTCATCTCCTGCATTGTCTGAAATACCTGGGGCTAAATGTCTTAATGACAGTAGACTTGAGTCAGCTTCAGCAGCGTGCTGGAATATCTATCTGCGTAAGTCCCTACGCAGGGAAGGGACAGCATGTCCAGAACACAGCCTTGCTTATGGTGGACTTACAGGAACTGAACTGATGATGAATTGGTAATGACTAAAAATACAGAAATGTAGTCAGGGAACATTACTTGCATGTTGACAGTTTGCTCCTATTGTCGGAATAGATCAGAAGACAGGATGATCATTTACTTTCTGGCTACTTTTTTGTTGTTGATTTTGTTTGTTGTTGATTTGTGACTTAGGGGACCCCAAGTGCTACAGAATAGACTGCTCCATAGGGTTTTCTTGGCTGTAATCTTTATAGGAGCTGATCACCAGGCCTGTTTCTTCCATGGTGCCACTGAGTGGATTCGAACCACCAATCTTTTGGTTACTGGCCGAGCACTGTCTGCACCACCCAGGGAATTTGATAATCATTTTCTTAGTTAATTTTTATACTTTTCACGCAACTGCCGAAAGAGGTTAGCACCTCTGGAAATATGACAGAGCATATCTGTGCATTGCAGGTTTTACAAGCTTGACTAACACCAGCACTGGATGAGTACGGCGTTTTGATGGTACTGGGTCCCGTAAGCTGGCCATTGCTTTGGCCATCTTCCCCCTTGCTGCCATGATCACCTTCTACACATCTTCAGCACAGGCCTTTTTGCAGCACGTCTAAGAAAATCGGAGGACTTTTCCTGCTTCTGCAGACATGAAGAAAGAAAGGCTGGGGTGAGGAAGGAAGAGAGTTCATTCTGTTTTC
The DNA here is from genome assembly GCF_000243295.1 of Trichechus manatus latirostris. Lineage (NCBI taxonomy): Eukaryota > Metazoa > Chordata > Mammalia > Sirenia > Trichechidae > Trichechus > Trichechus manatus. The sequence continues at coordinate 2,777,393 of NW_004444009.1, forward strand.
ACCTCTGACAGAGCAGCAAGACTCGTGTAGGGTTGGGGTTTGGGATTTATTGCATCATGTATTAATGAGGAACGGTAAAAAGATCGGTGGCCTCTCCTCTGGGTGGGAGAGGCCTTTAGCCACCTCAAAACTGAACCCATCTCCCAAGGCTAGCACCTTCTTTTCCGCCTTAAATTCTCTAGGCCAGGATAGGCCCTGATCTCAAGGCTGCACAGCGCTCTAAAAGCCTGGTATAAATGCAGTGTGCTAGGGGTTGTTATAAGCACATTAGTCATTTTAGAGGAACATTGGACAGTTCTTGGGGCCACTAAGTTTTTTCAGCGAGTCATGCACTGTGATGCATAGGTTTGCAGTAGTGTTCGAACTAGGCGTACAGAGAGGGTCACATGCAAAACCTTGGGCTCCCCCTTCCTGCAGAGGGTAAAGGCTGGTCCTGTGCATGCAGCTCCAATTTGCCAAAATGTGTACAGATAAGAAAAAGCTCCTATTTTTATTTGGAGATAATATTTTAGATCTTTATAGTCCTCCAAGAACTTTAACCAGGATCTTTTATTTAATGGATTTTATTTAATAAGAAATGTATAGCTTTGGTCTCAGTGTCTCAGGGCCCTGTGGTTAGCACATCTTTGTTGGATGGCTTGGTGACAGGCAGGGCACAACAGGAAGAAGACTTTTCCAATTATTGACCTTCCCCCCACCAACATTGCAAGAACCTCTGTAAATTTCAAAGACTCATGCCCCCCTCCCCCCAGTTTTTTAATAATCTCCCAGGCAAGTATTGACAATTTCTGGTAGTAATAGCAGTAGGTGGTTTTGAAAACAATGGATTTTTTTTTTTAATTGCATTAGAATGTAAACCAGATTTTTTTTTACTGTATCCCATGCACCTAGAATAATGTGTAGTACATGGTAAGTATTCAATAATTTAAAAATATGTCATGCTGAATCTTTTCTAATATATCTTTCCTAATATGGTGGTGGTCCTGCTCATTTTTTACAAGGAAGTGTGGCAAGGGATGGAAGCTTAAAAATTATATAAGATGGGAAAGATATTATGGTTTTATATATATGAACATTTCCAACCTTTCTCTCTTTTGAGTGTGTGTGTGCCAGATCTGTGTTAGCCTAAAACCAGTTTATCCAAGAAATGAGAAACCAAAATGTGAAATAAATTTGAGGGAACCACCTTTTTTTTTTTTTCCCCAAGCTTTGTTTCTTTTTAATTGTACTTTAGATGAAGTTTTACAGAACAAACCAGTTTCTCATTAAACAGTTAGTATACATATTGTGTTGTGACATTGGTTAACAACACCACGACATGTCAACACTCTCCCTTCTCAACCTTGGGTCCCCTCCTGCCTTCTAGTCCTTGCTCCAGGCTGGTATGCTCCTTTAGTCTCATTTTGTTTTATGGGCCTGTCTAATCTTTGGCTGAAGGGTGGATCTCAGGAGTGACTTTGTTACTGAGCTAAAAGTGTGTCCAGGGGCCATACTCTCAGGGTTTCTCCAGTCTCTATCAGGCCAGTAAGTCTGGTCTCTTTTTGTGAGTTAGAATTTTGTTCTACGTTTTTCTCCAGCTCTATCCAAGACCCTCTTTTGTGATCCCTGTCAGAGCAGTCAGTGGTAGTAGCCGGGCCCCATCTAGTTGTACTGGACTCAGTCTGGTGGAGGCTGTGATAGTTGTGGTCCATTAGTCCTTTGGACTAATCTTTCCCTTGTATCTTTAGTTT
>NW_004444009.1:2779336-2822615 GCF_000243295.1 Trichechus manatus latirostris
TTTTTTTTTTTTTTTTTACCAGTGTTGACTCCAACTCATGGCAACCTCATGTGTTATAGTGCAACTGTGCTCCACAGGTTTTCCGTGGTTGATTTTTTTTGGACGTGGATTGCCAGGCCTTTCTTCCGAGGAGCTTCTGGGCAGACTTGAACTCAAACCTTTCCGTTAGCAGCCGAATGTGTTAACCATATGCACCACCCAGGGACTCCTTCTGGACCCTCAGTGGAAGGGTTTTCTAGGCTGATGATAGTATGTAGGTGAGAAGGTAAATCAAGAAATGCATGCCCATTAAGAAAAATGAAACAGAACAAAAAATCTTCAAAACTGCCAGAGAATAAACTTCAGTCTGAGTAAGCAAACAAAAAAAATCCAAACCCACTGGCACCGAGTTGATTCCGACTCATAGCAACCCTGTAGGACAGAGTAGAACTGCCCTACAGGATTTCCAAGGCCATAAATCTTTACGGAAGCAGACTGCCACATCTTTCTCCCGTGGAGCGGCTGGTAGGTTCGAACCGCCTACCTTTGGTTAGCAACCAAGTGCTTTAACCAATGCACCACCAGGGCTCCTTTCAATCTGAATACACACTCTTAATGTTAAATTTAAATACAAATTTCTCATGTATTTGAATGTGCGCCCCTCCCCCAAAGCAACATCTTACTTAGCTTACTATATTGTGTGTGGTGTTTTTTTTTTTTTTTTTTTTGCCATTTTTGTTTTTGAACTCCTCTGAATCTTACAACTACTTTGTAAAATTTGAAGTGCTAGTCTTTTTTTCATTCATAATTTACTTTCAGGTTCTGTTGTTAGTTCTAATCCTGTCTTTCTTCCAGAGGTAGGGGAGAAGCAGTTGTCCTGTCAGACTGGGAGAGTCAAGTAGCATTTTTTACCATGAACACAAACCCAGCTCTGCTGCCTCTGACCTCTGCACAGCTGAATTGAGTGTTAAAAGCTTGGAGTTGGGAGAGGAATTTCACAGGGTCATCTGATGCAAACAAGGGTGCTGACATTTGGCCAAGGATGCAGGATTCTTTTTTGAGAATGCTTGGCTAACTTTTGAAGCAAATTGCCACCTTCTATCATGGTAAAGATTACAGTCAAGAAAACCCTGTGGAGCACAGTTCTACTCTGTAATACATGGGGTCGCCACGAGTTGAAATCAACTCATTGGCAGTGGGGTTGCTGTTATTGGTGGTGTTTTGTGTGTGTGTCATAACCACCTATTTACCAGGATGATTAAGCACACTTGGCTCCTGGTGCTGACAAGTTACTGGATACAGTTAGAAGAACTAGGTTGTTTCCATAGCTCTGTCTTACCTGATGTGATCTGGGCCAGGTCACTAGAGTTCCTGGTCTTTCATTTCTTTTTTTTTTTTTTGAGACTAAGGGAGAGAAATAACTATACTTAGTTATATCCATTTCAGAAAATATTTGGGGACCTATTTTATAAGTAAGTAAACCACAACTAGTTCCCGCAAAGAGCTTACGGTTAGAGGTGGTAGGGGTATAGAGACAGTGAACAATAAGTTATGCATTATTATAACTATAATCATGTTACTAAGCCTAACATTAGGCAGAATGAGATAAGGAAAAATGCTGTAAAGAGTCATACAAAGTAAGATAATAATAATGCTACCTAAGCACTTTGTGTGCTAGGCTCTGTTCTCAGAATTTACAGGCATTAACTCAATCCTACACTAAGCCGATGAAATAGGAGTCCCTGGGTGGTGCAAGTAACCACTTGGCTACTAACTGGATGGTTTGAGTCCACCCAGAGGCACCTCAGAAGGGATCTACTACTGAAAAAATCAGCCATTGAAAACCCTTTGGAGCACATGTCTACTCTGACACACCTGGGGTCACCATGAGTTGGAATTGAACTGGATTTGATTCTAGTTTATGAGATAGGTACTGTTTCCATTTTATAGATGAAAAAAACCAATGCTCAAAGCAGTCGAGCAACTTGCTTCAGGTTCCACAGCTAGAGACTGGATTCAAACAAGTGGTCTTTCTTCACAATTTGAGAGTTTAACCTCCCCAGGTGCTGCCTTCCTTTAGACAGAAAAGACTGCTGCAGGTTTCTTGAGGAAGAACAGAGTGGCAAGAAAGGAAGAATATGGGACACATTCTAGGGATTTAGAACAACGTGGGTTTTTTTTTGGATGGGGTATACTGGACAGAGGTCAAGGCAAGAGAGCCTCAGGCTACGTTGTTGAGAACCTAGAGTTTGTGCTTCTTTAGAGACAGTGGCAGAGTCATTTACGGGTTTCTGAGCAAGAGAATAAATAGAGGGGCATCTATGTTTTAAAAGATTGATTCAGTTGTGATATGTAGGTGCATGTAACTAGTAAGAGTGTCTACTGCAGTGATAGAGGTAATGGAAAATAAAAAGATAACAGTGGAAAGACATGACAACTGATTTGACTGAAAGGGGTGAGGGAGGGGTCAAAGTTGACTCAGTTTGAGCCTGGCTGAGTAAGATCAGAAAAGGCATTAATAGAAATAGGCACTGTCAGAAGGAGCAAGTATGTAGCAAAGATTAGGGGTAGAGAAATAATATTTGTTAATTTTAATATGACTGGATTCTCCATGAGGAGCCCTGGTAGCACAGTGGTTAAAGCGATTGACTGCTAACTGAAAGGTTGGCAGTTCAAAACCACCAGTGGCTCTGGGGGGAGAAAGATATGGCAGTCTACTTCCGCAGAGGTTTACGACCTTGGAAACCCTATGAGGTCACTATGAGTCGGAATCGGCTTGACGACGGTGGGTGGGGGAGTCTCCATGGTTTAGCCCTGGGCTGCTAATGGAAAGGTCGGCAGTTCGAATCCATCAGCTGCTCCGTGGGAGACTATGCGTCAGTCTGCTTCCATAGAAATTAAACGAAGAAAACCAAACCCGTTGCTGTCGAGTCAATTCCGACTCATAGTGACCACAGAGGACAGAGTAGAACTGCCCCATAGGGTTTCTGGAGCATCTGGTGGATTCGAACTGCCAACCTTTTGGTTAGCAGCTGTAGCTCTTAACCACTTCGCCATCTTCCCTGTGAAGATTACAGCCTTGGAAACCCTATGGGGGCAGTTCTACTCTGCTGGAATTCGACTGGATGGCAATGGGTTTGGTTTCTCGGTTGAAGTCTCCATGAGTCAGAATCGACTTAACTGCAACTGGTTTGGTTGTTGTTGTTTTTTAGGGCCAGATACATTACATACAGAAATTCATTTAGTTTTTATAACAACTTTTTAAGATAACTCATTTTCCCTCATTGTATAGCTTCTCTGATAAAAAGGATTCCTAGTGGTGCAACTGTTAAGCGCTTGGCTGCTAACTAAAAGGCTGGTGGTTCAAACACACCCAGGGGCTCTGTGGGAGAAAGATATGGTGATCTGCTCTAAGAAAACCCTATGGAGTGGTTCTACTGTGTCACATGGGGTCACTGTGAGTCAGAACCGACTTGACAGCACCTAAAAACAACATAGATGAAGAAATGGAGACTCAAAGAGGTTAAATGTCTGTTCCAAGGGCTACAAGTTATAAGTAGGAGAACTTAGCATTGAATCCAGGCTTATTTTGACTCTTTAGCATGTGCTTTCCCCAGTGTTTAGGTTGCTTCCTGCCCGTGTGGAACGCAGGGCAGCATTTAAGGACTAGAAGAGGCATTCAAGCCTCAGTTGTAATTCCAGATTATCATTAGAAATGTGGATCTGGAGTAGAGTGGTTGGACTAGAGGCTCAAATTTGTAAGTCCTCTGAACAGAGATGTTTGTTTAAATCTAGGAGAAAGAAACAATTGGGGGAAGGAGAGGAAAATGTGAAAAAGAACCTTGAAGGGTGACTTGTTTTAAGAATTAAGGAGACAGGTAGTCCGTGAAGTACAAGGAGGAATGGTGTTGTTAGTGGCTGCCGAATTGGCCCCTGACTCATGGTGACCCCGTGCACAACAGGGTCGGACTGTTGTGCAGAATATGGTTTTCAATGGCTGATTTTCAGAAGATCACCAGGCCTTTCTTCCTAGTCTGTATTAGTCCAGAAGCTCCGCTGAAACCTGTTGAGCTTATAGCAATATGCAATTCCACTGACAGAAGAATGGTGGCTGCGCTTGAGGCGCACTGACCCACAATCGAACTCAGGTCTCCCGTGTAGGAGGCAGGAATTCTACCACTGAACCACCACCACCCCCACAAGGAGGACTAAAACCAAACCCTTTGCCATCGAGTCAATTCCAACTCATAGTGACCTTATAGGACAGAGTAGAACTTCCCCATAGAGTTTCCAAGGAGCAGCTGGTGGATTCGAACTGCCGACCCTTTGGTAAGCAGCCAAGCTCTTAACCACTATGCCACTAGGGTTCCACAAGGAGGACTAGGACAGTGCAGTTTTACGAACTCCAAAAAAAAAAAAAAAAAACCTTATTGCTGTTAAGTGGATTCCAACTCATAGCCACTGTGTAAGACAGAGTAGAACTGCCCCATAGTGTTTCCAAAGCTGTGATCTTCATGGAAGCAGACTGCCACATTTCTCTCCCACAGAGCAGCTGGTGGCTTTGAACCACTGACCTTTCAGTTAGCAGCTGAGCACTTAACCACTGAACCACCAGGGCTCCTTCATGGACTCCAAGGAAGGAGAGAATTTCCAAGGAAAGAGACTCAACAGGAATTCCGCAGTCATTTATTGAATCCCTGTTATGTGCTAAGGACTTCACAGTATTGATAGACCATTGGATTTGGAAGATAGAAAATTATTGCTGATATTGGTTGTGAGCATGGCTTACTATACTATCTGCTAAATGGCTCATACCTGGGAAGTCTCTGGTTCACTGGGAAACTGGTGTGTGTGTGTGGTGGTGATGTTAGCATTTATCAGGGCTTGGTGACACCTCTCTCCCCTTTTCTTGATAGCCTGTAAGATTTGTTTGACCAAAAAATGGCACTGCAGGAGGAAATGTAGTTTGATAATTGGTTTTAGGCATTAAAAAAATGATGCTGCAGATGAAGACGTCTCTCCTTTTAGTGAGAGGGTTTCATAGCTTAAATGGGAAAGTTTTTTTAAAGATTCTTTTAAAATGGAATAAATAGTACTAATTCTTTAGGTTGAAACTTCATAGGATTTCTTTTGTCTCTCCCTTTTTTTCTCCTCTCTCTCTCTCTCTCTCATGATGACTTTTGCTTTAAATGCTGTACAAAGAATTTGAGATTATTCAGTGTTTACCATGACACTCCATTAAGTCAATGTTAATTCAAACAACTGTTTTTTCTAGCCAGCAAGATGTTCTGTTTTTCTTTAGTAAAAACAGGAGATGAGCCAAAACTCATTAAATCTGAGACCATTTCTGGGGATCACATGAAGTTATATTTGAAGAACATTTTCTGTGTTTTTTAGGGGAAAAATAATAAAGTCACAATAGGAAAAAACACAGAAGTCTGGAAGAGAACAAGAAAAACAAGAAGGAAGGTGACATCAGTGTGCTATTGCTAAAGCTAGAGTGCCAGTACCAGCTGCAGTGGAGTCAATTCTGACTCATGGCGCCCCCATGTGTGTCACAGTAGAACTGTGCTCCGCAAGGTTTTCAGTGGTTGATTTTTCAGAAGCAGATCACCAGGCCTGTCTTTCGAGGTGCCTCTGGGTTGACTCAAACCTCCAACCTTTTGGTTAGCAGCCGAGCACATTAACCCTTTGCACCACTAGGGACTCCAAAGCTAGAGTTGTTGTATGCTTTCAAGTTGATTCTGACTCATAGTAAAAACCCACTCGTTGCCGCTTAGTTGATTCTGACTCCTAGCAACCATATAAGACAATGTAGAACTGCCCCATAGGGGTTTCCAAGGCTGTAATCTTCATGGAAGCAGACTGCCACACCATTCTCCTGTGAAGCTGCTGGTGAGTTCAAACCGCTGACCTCTGTTAGCAGCTGAGCTTTTAACCACTGTGCCACCAGGGCTCCTTCCGATTCATAGTACTAAACCAAAAATATGACAGAGCGGGCTGAGGGAGCGTCTGGTACAAGGTTGGTTGTCCTTAACAAGGAATCAGGTGACCTAAGTGGTAGTCCAACACCCCCACCCACTCATGACCTTTGCGAATTCAAACAAAACACTTCTTTGGTCTCCATTTTCCTCATCTGTAATATGAGAGGACTTTCTAAAGATCGTTGTCAATAAAAAGTTGTTTGAGTTTCTCATCATCTGTGATATATTCTTTTCAGCAGAATTGAGCTAGTTGGCCTGCCCCTGCTGCCTGGCACACTTTTGCACCGCATCCCACAGAATGATCCAGAGAAGCCTCAGGATGCAAAGCTATTAAAACATTTGGATGTAATAGAAAAGAGCGTGAGTCTGAAAAACTATTTGCAGTGATGGGTCATGCTTGATGAGCTTGATCCTGTGGTGCCCTTGCCGTTAAACATGAGCCGGGGACTCCCTCTGTTGTGAAGTTTTGTGTTACTCCCAAAGTCCCTTCCTTTATCCTGGTATTTCCATGTTATTATTTGCAGGCAGAATGACTTTGCTAACACTATGAAGATTTGTTTAGGAATGAGTTGGTGACTTTGGCCTGATTTTAGTTCTTTTTCCTTTGAGAAATAAGGGAAGGATTAACTAACAAAGCACTTTGTGTACTGGGTAGGTTATGGTTTAATTAATGTGATTTGACTCACTGCCCAAGTAAGCAGCTGATGGGAGCCATAAACCCAGGACCAAGTTTGCATAAATTAGATACCTCCCAGAAAGGCAGTGTGTTAGAGGTTTGAAGAGCAATTTAACTTCCTCTTATTGCACCTGCCACATAACACAAGTGATTAGGCAGTGAAAAGCGGGTGAAGTAATGATGCTGTGAGACCCAAAGTGCCAGTGTGAATGTCTTAGCCAAGCGCCATAGGCTGTGTTGAATAGAAAGGGGATTGGAGCAGAAGTTGGGATACCAGGGATTTAAGCTTATCTCTGCCCTTCACTGGTGTGTTCATGGGTAATTCACTTAACCTTTCTGGGTCTCCATTGCCTGCCCCATCTGTAAAATAGGGTGCTAGATGAGATCCTACCACCTGTCTGCCAGTTTGTTGTACTGTGGTAGTCTGTGTGTTGCTAGGATGCTGGAAGCTATATCACCAGTATTTCAAATACCAGCAGGGTCACCAATGGTAGGCAGGTTCTAGTGGAGCTTCCAGACTAAGACTGACTTGGAAGAAAGGCCTGGCAATCTATTTCCAAAAATTAGCTAGTGGAAACCCTGTGGATCATAACAAAATATTGTCCATTATAGTGCTGGAACATGAGCCCTCTAGGTTGGAAGGTACTCGAAATATACAGTGGCTACAACAATGGGTTCAGGCATACCAACAATTGTGAAGATGGTACAGGACCAGGCAACATTTCATTCTGCTGTATATGGGGTCCTCATGAGTCAGCGCCTACTCAGTGGTAACTGTCAACAACAACAAAGATCAGATTAGCAAACCCCAGTATAAGCTGGATCAGGCAAGGTTGCATTTGTCAGGTTCTTCATTCTGCTCCAGCCCCTCTGACATTTACTGATATTTTTGTCTGTGCTACTGCCTGCTTTTGGTTTACTGTCAGTTATCTTCTGTTATCCACCAACCCACCAAAAGATTTCATGGCATGTAGTGTTGAATCTGCTCAGATTCCTCTCTCCCAAAATTATTCTGGATGATTTCTGAAATGTTTATGGAAAGGAATTTTATCTCAAGTCCTCTGCAGTAGTGGTTTGTAACGGGTTTTGTTTGTTTCATTTTTGTTCCATGGATTCTTTCAGAGTCCAAGGGGAAGCTATAGGCCTTCTCATCAGAAAATGTTCATAAAGAAAAATGTACACAAGATTTCAGGGAGTTCATGGACTCTGAAGGCCCTCAGGCTGAGAACCCATACTCAAGAAAAATACCATTATTCTGTTTTACAAGCTTGTATCGTGCTGCTGCTCTCTGCAGAAAGTGCTAGGAACTGGAGGCAGAGGAACAGAAGTAATTCAAACAGACTGAGCCTGTGGAATGACTTGGTCACTGTGGTGTATGAATGAGCCCTGGACATCACACCCTGCTTCTTGAGATGGACAGCGTTACTTCCTGGATGAAAGCTGCATCCTGTGACTGGTTCTGTTATAGACTTGGCTAAAATGGAAAATGTCCACACACTTTTATTTTCTAACATAAAGTGGGGAAATGGTATCTTCAAGCTGTTCTTTCTGTAGTGCGGTGCGAGTAAAGTTGGATTGCATACTCAGAGTTTCTCTGAGCAGGACACAATCTAAATATAAAAGTTCTGAGTTTTGGCTGGTAAAGTACTTCTGTACCTTTCAGGGCTCATCACATGGAAATCACATTTTCCTAAATCACTGGTGTATTATCTTCCTTACACACACCCTCGTGTTTTTCATTCTCTTAGAAGATCATTCTGAGGTACTTAATCTGTTGGGCACTCATATCATTTCATCAGTTTGACTGTCCTGGAGATAAAGCATTTCTCTCACAGAGTTGTCAGGACTAGGACCATCAACCTGGTTTGTTGCCCCTTGGTTTTGAGTGTGGAGTTGCTGATCTAATGGTGGAAATAAACAAGTACTGGCTGGCTTATCTGGGAACATAAAGTAGATGATAGCAGAAGCAGGATTCTGATTATATTTTGGACATAGCAGCTGTTGCTCTATCTCATAAATTTTTTTTAAAAAAAGACCAAAAAGCATCAAGCTTAACTTCCTTTCCTTAGTCTTTTTACTGCACTGCCCCCTCCCCAGTTCACATTGGCTCTATTCGATATTAAGCATAGTAAAGACTCCTGATTTGCATAACCTGTAAAAAGTAGGCTATTATTTTTGTAGAAATCACTGATAGTTTATTATGATCTTCTCAGAATTTAAATGAATATACCAAACCAAAACCAAGCCTGTTGCCATTGAATCAATTCAGACTCATAGCGACCCCATAGGACAGAGTAGAACTGCCCCGTAGGGTTTCCAAGGAGTATCTGGTAGATTCAGACTGCCAGCCTTTTGGTTAGCAGGCCTTTTGGCTAGCAGGCCTTTTGGTTAGCAGTCGAGCTCTTAACTACTGTGTCACCAGGGCTCCATTAACATCAAAGAGGTAGCATTTACAACAGATAGGAAAATCACATCAGATGACAAAACAGTAGACAATCACACAATACTGGGAATCATGTCCTAGCCAAGTTGACACACTTTTTTGGGGGACACAATTCAATCCATGACAGTAAGTTTTCTAGCAAATACAAAAGTAGATAAAGTAGCATAATGAACTGATACATACCATCACGTAGCTTCAACAGTGATCAGTATATGACCAGTCTTGGTTCATCTGTGCCCTCACCCTGGAATTATGTTAAAGCAAATCCCAGATATATCATTTCACCTGTAAATATTGCATTATGTATCTCTTAAAGATATAAGAACGCTTTGTAAGCTTAATCACAACACCAACACTTTAAACTATGAATTAATTCCTTAATATGAAATGTAAACATTCACAGCTCCCCAGTTGTCTTATCTGACACAACTTGTTTGACAATTTATTTGAACTGGGATTCAAGTAAGATCTATACATTGAGATTGGGTGATATATCTCTTTAAAGTTTTTTGACCCATAGGTTTCCCTCCATTTCTATTTTTCCTTGCCATTTTTATCATGATTGCTTTTGAAGAAATTGGATCATGTGTCATATAGTTTCCCAGGATCTTGGTTTTTGTTGATAGTCTGTTAGTTTTAAGGAAATAATAGTAACATAAATACATATTTATTTTTACATATTTTTTTATATGTGTCCATATATATAAAAGGTCTATTTAAATGTATGCAAATATTTCACTTTAAGCTGAAAACAGTCTAGCTATGGAGTTAAAAACTTAATCAGGCAGGACAATTCAAGAATCAGGTGCCATTTTTATTCTGCTTTTTCTTTGTTGGAAGATACCTTGGCAGACTGTATGCAGAGGGGTCACGTACCCATTGCTGAAATGCACTGGGCTGGAACACTCCAGCCATTCTTCACCAACAATGCTGAAGTTATTTTGGGCAGACAATTGGAAGAGCAGTTTCTGCTGTTGACTGTATAGTGGGAAGCTGGGGTGACTGTAGGCCTCAATCCCTTTGGTCCCAACACTCCTCTCTCCCTGTTTGCTGTGATGAACATTCTCTTGAGGGCTGTTCATTCCAGTGGACATCTGATCACAGAATCATCTGGGCTAGAAAAGACTTCCTGAGGTTACCTGGCCCCGGCTGGCAACCATAGCATGGGATTCTAGCATCGAGCTCCCAGAACAAAGCTATTTGTTAATAACTCCAGTATCTTGCAGAAACCCTCTGTGCATTCTCAACTGCTTTTCTCTGTTGTCCTTCAGTGAAATAGATCATTAAACCACATCTCTTTCTGCTGTGGGTGGGTGCATACCGCATAGATGTCTGTAGGTTTTTAATTAAGATTAATCTTGATCTGTCCCTGCTGTCTTGTCCTCTACAAAGCATTTCCCCTAGGCTCCCAGTCAGCTACCCTATATGTATATAACGGTTTCGTGAAAAATAAGATGCTTTGATGGACAAATTTTGTAGTATGATGGGATTCTGACACACTGTTTTTTTGGTACAGTGTGCAAAAATCAAAAAAAAGGACAAGTATATGACCTTAGTTTTTTTTGCCTGTTTTTGAAGTGGTGTTGTATATTAAAATGATACAAAGATCACTCGATACATCATGAGAAAATTGAGATTCTGGCCACAACTCCTCAGCAACCTGCCTTGTGGTATCTAATGTGGTCACTTTCCCTTTCTGTCAGCCTTGGTTTCTTGTCTGTAAAACGAGTTTGAACTAAAGGATTTCCAGGATCTATGATTCCATGAAATCTAAATGTTGAACACTTGAGCCAGGTGCTGGGATGTCTGAAGATAATTCTGTTGAGACCTGCCCAGGGTTTCTCTTGTTAAATAAGAAAAAAAAAGTTGAGAATATATAAAGTTAGTAACCGTTTGCCATCAAGTTGATTCTGTCTCATAGTGACCCTATGTGTGTCAGAGTAGAACTGAACTCCATAGGATTTTCAAGGCTGTAACCTTTTGGAAGCAGATCACACCAGACTCTTCTTCCAAGGTGCCTCTGGGTGGGCTCAAACTGCCAATCTTTTGGTTAGTAGTCAAGCACTTAACCAATTGCACCACCCAGGGACTCCATAAAGGTAGTTAAAACCCATTGCTGTCAAGTCGATTCTGACTCATAGTGGTGCGGTGGTTAAGAGTTCAGGCTGCTAACCAAAAGGTTGGTGGTTTGAATCCACCACCTGCTCCTTGGAAACGCTATGGGGCAGTTCTACTCTGTCCTATAGGGTTGCTATGAAGTCCCTATGAGTAAAGGTAGTGGCGGTGGTATAATGCCAAGCACAGGGGAAAAAATGATGAACAGAAGTATTCCTAGTATAAACCAAAAAAACCAAACCTGTTGCCATCCAGTCGATTCTGACTCATAGCAACCCTATAGGACAGAGTCGAACTGCCCCATAGCATTTCCAAGGAGCAGCTGGTGGATCTGGACCACTGACCTTTTGGTTAGGAGGCGAGCTCTTTTTTTTTTTTTTAATTGTTGTAATTAAATGAAGTTTACATTTCAAGTTAGTCTCTCATACAAAATTTTTTTTACATGCATTGTTATGAGACCCTAATTGCTCTCCCCATTCTGCGACAGCACACACCTCGTTTCTGCCCCCGATTCCCCATGACCATTCAACCAGCTCCTAACTCTCTCTGCCTTCCCATCTCACCTCTGGACAGAAGCTGCCCGTTTGATCTCTTGTATCTACTTGACTAAGAGGCACACTCTTCATGAATATCACTTTATGTCCACAGTCCAGTCCAATCCCTGTCTGAAGAGTTGGCCTCAGAAATTGTTTTAGTTCTGGGCTGATAGAGAGTCCAGGGGCCATGCTTTCCGGGGCGCCTCCAGTCTCTGTCAGACCATTAAGTCTGGTCTTCTTACTAGAATTTGAGTTCTGCACCCCATCCTTCTACTGCTCCATCAGGGACCCTCTTTTGTGTTCCCTGTTCATTGGTGGTAGCTGGGCACCATCTAGTTCTTCTGGTCTCAGGCTGATGAAGTGTCGTTTATGTGGCCCATTCCATCTCTTGAGCTAATACTTTCCTTGTGTCTTTGGTGTTCTTTGTTCTCCATTACTCCAAGTGGTTGGGACCAATTGATGCATCTTAGATGGCCACTTGTAAGCTTTTAAGACCCCAGATGCCACTCACCAAAGTAGGATGCAGAACATTTTCTTAATAAGCTTTGTTATGCCAGTTGACCTAGATGTCCCCTGAAAGCCTGGTCCCCAGACCCCCCATCTCTGCTACTCTGTCTCTCTTAAGTATTTGATTGTATTCAGGAAACTTCTTAGCTTTGGTTTAGTCCAGTTGTAGCAGCTGAGCCTCTTAACCACTGAGCCACAGGGCTCCATTCCCAATATATCAGGTGGAATATTCTAATCAGTTAATTAAAAATAAAATATGGTAATCAGTTACTTAAAAATAAAATATGGATGAGAAAATGCCTGCATGAAGACCTTTTGCTTTTGAGCCTTTTCATCTGACAGCAGATGACCTAACTTTAAGGGCCCTTAGGATCTGCCTCAGCATTGCACTAATTCTTATTTTGTGCAGGAGGAGTTGAGGGGTGGATGCTTGGCAGCTGTGATGAGCTGAAACCATCAGGCCAAACTGAGGGCTCTTAGCACAACCAATGAGGCAAGAAATGCCTGACCCCAAGGGCATTTGTGCTATTCTTGACCACAGAGATTGGAAGGAGTCTCAGACTAGCTCTCACCAATGGGTTTTACATTGACTGCTCTGTTGCTGTGGTTTGAGCCTTCCTCTTTTTTCAACTTGGGTTTCCCTTTCCAGGTAAAAAAGCAGTAACCACAAGGAGGAAACCATATAATTTTGACTGCTCCCATCTGGAGAGTGGTCAGCACTTAGCTGCAGTAATCTTTTGGCTATTCCTGTCTGAAATTAATGTTCACCTCATGCAGCAGTCTGCCACTTGGGTGGCTGGCATTTTGGTTTGGACAGTTTGAATCTGGGACTGGAGAAGCCAGCTGAGGGAAAAGTCTGCTTCCAGCCTTTGGATATGAGCACAGTCAGTGTAAGGGTGTTACTCCCAGCTCCTTGGAGACATCTGCGAACATGGTGAGGTACCTTTCTTTGCCCGTTAGGGTTCTCCCTGATCATGGGCTCACCCTGGAAGAGGCAGGACCCTGAGGACCATATCCTCTGAGAGGCTAGTTGACCTTTGACTCTGTTGGTGCTGAAGACTGACAAATTATTAACCCTCTGGAATCCCTGGTTAGACCCCAGTTATGGTCATGAGTTCAGCCTTTGAACTGCAGACTTAAATTGTTTTCCCAACATTCTACCCAGTTGGGTGTCCCTGCCTGGACTCTGCTATGGAGACTTTCCCTTGGGAGAGTGGGTGCACAGGGGGCCGTGGGAAGTGAAGAGAGGAAGCCTCCAACTGCTGCTGGTGGAGGAGGGGAAGTCTAAGCCTGCCCTGGCGTCAGCGCTGAGTAGGTAAGGAAGGAACCCGTGAGATGAGGAGACAGGAAAGGAGCTACAGTCTGGAGGAGGCTGAGTGGGAGCCGCTTCTGGATGTCTGCCCAGCTGTTTCCTTCCCGACATAACAGCTTTGCGGGACTGACTCCTGGCCACCTGGCAGTGACTGTGGCACGTGACTCCCCTGCCTGCCACATTGTGGGCAGCAAGGGTCCCCCAAAAGGGGGTGGGGAGAGGTCAGGCTTCTCATCTCCCAGCCCAGGCATCTCTGCTCAACTTGGTGCTGCATGGTGTGGCCTTGGGGCTCCTTTCCAGGTGGGTCTGGTGTTCTTCTTCCTAATCCAAACGCTGTCACCAGCTGCCCCTTTCCTGAGGAGAGGTGTGCAGTGGAAAACAGTGATGGCTTGGTGCCAAGAGACACAGGTTTGAGTCCTAACCTTCTATCCAGGAGGTATGTCACCTGGAGCTCAAATTTGCTGAGCCTCATTTCTCTTTACAGGGATAATAGGGTAACTCCGTTACCTCACAGTTACTGGAGCCAAATGTGAAGGCTCTGCAAAAGTGCAGTTTAAGATGCATTTTGTTGTTAGTTGCCTTCGAGTGCATTCTGACTCATCGAGACCCCATGTGTCCAGAGTAGAACTGTGCTCCATAGGGTTATCACCAGGCCTGTCTTTTGAGGTGCCTCTGGGTGGGTTCAAACCACCAACCTTTTGGCTAGTAGTCAAGTGCTTAATCATTTGTGCTACCCAGGAACTCCTCAAGTTGCACAGCTCCGTTCAAATGTGAGACTTTCACTGCAGGGGACTGTGATCTGCTCACCTCCCCCACCACACTCATCCAGGCCAGATGGTAGCATGACAGTGTAGGGTCCTCGTGCAAAATGCCAGCCCTGAAAAAGACAGCAAGCTCTGAGATTGGTTTATCTGTTAGAGGCGAATTGGGAGATGGTACTCTTTTTGGCCCTTGGCTGTCTTCTCTGTAAAATCCTGCAAGTGGAGGAGAGGTGTGTGCAAGTCTGCCCAACCCCTTCACAGGAAGTTAGGTTAAAACCATAGCATGGTGGGGCTCTTGCTGTTCAAAAGGGATAGGTTTTATAGGTAGCCCCAGCGGCCTCCCACTGTGCGAATGTGCCAATAAACTCAGGTTAAATTCTAATTCTTGTTCTGCTACTGCTTCACTTTCTGCCCCACCTCACTCTCTCCCCCTCCCTCTCTTCCTTTATTATTTCTTAAGATACCTTATAACATTTACCCCCACTAAGTAGCAACGTCTTCAAAGTGGTCTGATTGGTCCTTCAAACCAGGTTGAGTTTGTCTAGAGGCCACTTGAGCATTTTCCTAGTGACTTTATAGGGTAACAAACATTACTTTTTTTTGAGTTGGGGGACATGGGGTGGACAAAAAGGACATGAAAATATTGCAAGTTCTGGAAAATGGGATTTAAGCAGTCTTGGCGGAAGTTGTCCAATCCAACCCTGAAGTGATCTGTATCCAAGAGAAAGGTTTTCGTGGTGGTGGCGGTGGCGGTGGCTGGAGTGTTTTGGGAGTCAACAGCTTGCTGTGTGAGTTGAAAAAACAAGCTGGAGCTAAAAATGTCTAGTGTAGCTGACAGTGGTGCCTCCCTGAATTAACTCACCTGTGTGCTTACGAGTCATATGACAAGAGCTGAGAAAAGTCTCAGGCATATTCAAACCAAACCTTTTCACTGACCAGAGGCCCAGAGAGGGTAAATACTTACTCAAAGCTGTATAGCACATTGGCTGTGCTGCCAGAAAAACCAGGGCTGTCTCTCATCATTACTCACTGCTCTTTAGTCTCCCTTAGTGATTATAACTAGAATGGGAATACATCTTGGCTGTTTGACTGCCCCCACCATAACCTCTGTGTGTGTGTGTGTGTGTGTGTGTGTGTGTGTTTCCCTTGAACTCCTATCCCATCTGCCTAGGGGGAGGAGAGCTCCCCTAAGTCAGGGTTTGCTGAACTGCACACCCCTACCCCATTCAGCTTTTGACCTGTATACAGGATGGGTTATCAGCAGTTACAAACCAATATGGAACTGAACTTTTTCCTTCACCCCAGCAACCACCGAAGCAACTAGCCCCTCCCTGGTCCTTGTGATGGGCTATTCATTAATAGAGCCTTTACCAACAAGGGGGAAGGGGGCAAGAAGCCCCACTTGTACTGCCAGGGGCCATTCTTGGTGAACAGGATTAAGCTACTGATGAGTGATCCCCAAAATGTGAGAGTGGAGGTGTGTGTATAATTTTTTAAATTAAGTCTCTACTGTGTGCCAGCTGCTTTTACAAGCATTATCTTCTGTGGTTCTCAGAACAACCCTGCAAGGTATATGGTATCCTTGTTTTTATGGATGCAGAATCTGAGGTTTAGTAAGGTTACTTAACTTGCATAAAGTAACACAGCTGGTAAATAGCAGAAATTTGAACCCAGGTCAGTCAGCCCACAGTGCTGTCACACTGCCCCGCCACTCCCCTCGTTATCCAGCCATGGCTATGCCTAGGAAAACATGTTGCTAGTTTTTATTTAGAAAACAAATGGCAAAGGAGTTGGAACAAAATGTGCCCGGGTATCTGTTTTATCAACTGTTCTTGTCTTCCTCTTTTTGTTGCTTCTAGAATCATCATAGGTTTTTCTTTAACATATTTTACCTCATTAGAAACAAAGCTGGGTTTTTTTCCTAAAATAAAAGTACACGTTTTTTGAGAGAATACAGATGTGCACAAAAAGGAAAAGTCTTCCCAAATGATGCATCAGGAGGGAATTCAGTATAGCTTCTGTTTAAGGGCGTTGGCCCTGGAGCTAGACTGCAGGGGTTTGAAACCCTGCTCTGTCCTTAAAATTGGGACGACGTCTTCTGTGCCTGTTTTTTGTCAGTGAAGTTGGAAGTACCCTACCTCACTGGGTTGTTATTAAAATTAAATGAGTTAATAGATGTGAAGCCTCCAGAAGCATCCAGGAGAAGTTTCATTGACATTTGAATAAATAACCTGGTTTTCCTCTCTACATATAAATTTTTATGCTAATATGTTTAAAAAAATGATTTTTTTTAACCAGCTATTTTTTATCTAATAATACATTGTGACCATCTTTCCATACCTCTAACAGTCTTCTCTGTTACTTGATAGCTGCCTAGTACCCCGTGATGTGACAGTGTGGATGTTCTATACTAATCCATCTTGTTGGACATGCAGATTGCCAATTTTGCCCTAACATAATGCATTTTTAAAACAAATTTGAGATGTTGTGCCGTGAATGGCGTTTCTGTAGTTGATAGGAGCTTCCCATTCTTTTCACAGCATACCTCATCCTCTCCTGGTGTGAATGAAGATCTGGATATGTACTACCTTTGGGAGCTTAAAACAACAAAAACCAAAACTAACCCACTGCTGTGAAATCACTTCTGACTTATGGCGACCCCATGTGTTACACAGTAGAACTGCTCTGAACTGCCTTAATTCTGAGTGTAGCCAGCACTGTGAACTTTCCATGTCAGCCCTAAGTGGGGAACTCCAACTGTCTTTTTCTCCCTTTAATCTAGAAAACTCACGTTTCCTCGTTTTATATCTCTGACATGAACTCACTCTTCATTCCCAAGAAATCACAAATCAGAAAACCCATTTTAGTTTTATGAGTTTCTGGTGACATGCTTATTTGATTACCTTACTGATGTAAAATTCTCACTGGTCTTAGGTTGGCAGAAACCACTGATTAGTTCCTCCACCCTTCTTTTAGCCACCAGCAAACCTTTAGGTCATTTGTTTGAAAACCCTCCTTTTGCCTCTCTATCCCCTACCCCCTGAGTTTATTATATATGCAGACTCAAGGGATAGACTGAGGCTGAGCTCCAGGAGACAATGGAATGAAAGGGACCAGTAGACTTGTATGGGATAGACCTCTTAAAAGGGTTATGGCTGTAATGGGATTTTTTTCTCCTACAGTCTAACAGAAGAAAACCCAAGGTTCTGAAACCTGGAGTTATAAACAGTGTACATTCTACAGGAACTCAGCTACATTCCTGGGCACAGTTGACTGACCAATCTCAGATCCAGTCATTTTCCTATTAAAGGGAAGGACTTGATTTTTTTTCACTCTAGTCTAGATAGTATCTCATTACCCCTGACAAAGGACATACTATGCTATTTAGGGTCATAGGTCTGCCAAAATTATGGCAGTCTGGTGCTGAAATGGCATCAAGACTTAAAAAGAAATAATGCATGTTTTCTGCATTTGTAAAACTCAAAGCATCGATTACTCTCTGCAGTGTTTTCCAAAGTGCTTCTTAATTAGTTTCCTTCTGACACCCTCCCGTGAGAAAGGTTAAGTAGCATAGCCCTTCTTACACTGAGGAAGACACTGAAACAATGAGAGGTTAATTGACTTGGCTTTGGACTGTAGAGTGAGGCTGGTCCTGCCGGAATAGCTGCTGCCTTAACTGCTTTCCACTCCAAAGGCCCTGCACAGCCCACACTGCCTCAGGAAGGCCTCTCTAACAGGCAGGAAGAGCTCCCAACTGAGGAAGGGGCATCCATTTGGGATAGCTGCTCGGCCATGTTTTTGGAAGTTCTGTTGGGGGCTACTGAGGGAGGGAAAGAGCTGGCCTCTTCAAAGTCATAGTCCAAGGTCTTTGACCTAGAAACTGCTTTCCTGCCTTGAGCTAAACTGTAGGAGTGATGAAGGACAAAAAGAAATTATTTCTGGCTCAGTTGCTCAGCCTTGGCAGAGGGCCCTTTAACTCTGAAATATAAACCTGACAGCTACAAAAGCTTTAGGAATCTGACGTCGTTTCGCCCCCACAATTCACATGCTGGTCTTTTCTGCAGAAGGGTTACTGATTATGCCTGGTGCATGCAGTGCCATCATGTTAAGGGTTCTCTACAATTAAGGTGCAGTAAAATACATAGTAAGGACTATATAAAGCAGAAAAAAAAAGCCCATTGCCACTGGGTTGATTCCAACTCATAGTGACCCTATAGGACAGAGTAGAACTTCCCCATTGAGTTTCCAGGGAGCGCCTGGTGGATTCAAACTGCAGACCTTTTGGTTAGCAGCCATAGCTCTTAACCACTATGCCACAGGGTTTCCTATAGAGAGCTCCTAATATTGAGGGTCCATGGATCTCTTCCTCTCACCCTTAATATACTACTAAAGCTTGGCGTATTGCTCCCTGCAAAGCAGCAAATCCTTACCACTAAGCCAGAATGGCGCTGCTGTTGGTGACATGGTCTTAGATAAAAAGCTAGGTACTGATGCTTCTGTTATTCTTGTGTCTTGAACATACTCTTTCTCTGGCTTCTTAGAGGCCCACTCCTAATTAGCTGAATTTCTGACAAGATTCCTGTGAGAAGAGCAAGCTGTAATAAGAGAAAGGGAAGCACTGGATTCTGTGGCAGCATAATTGATTTTATCCCCTCTCTACTTCTGACAAAGAGCCATGGTGGTGCAGTGATTAAGCGCTCAGCTGCTAACTGAAAGGTTGACTGTTCCAACCCACCAGTCACTCCTTGGGAGAAAGATGTGGCAGTCTGCTTCCATAAAGATTATGGCCTTGGAAACTAATGGAGGCAGTTCTACTCTGTCCTGTAGGGTTGCTGAGTCGGAATCAACTAGATGGCAAAGGGTTTTCTACTGCTTACAAGGAGTTCTGGTGATGAAATGGTTAAGCACTCAGCTGCTAACTGAAAGGCTGGTGGTTCAAACCCACCCAGCTGCTGTGCAAGAGAAAGACCTGGCGATCTGCTCCTGTAAAGATTTCAGCCTAGAAAACCCCATGAGGCCGTCGTATAGAGTCACTATGAGTAGAAACGGATTCAGTGGCACCCAGTAACAACAACTACTGCTGCTGCTTACAGTTATGCATCCTTAGGCTGGTGGTGTCTTCTTTTTGAGCTTCAAGTTTTCTCATCTGTAAAATGAGAATACCTGCCCTACTGTTAAACTATAAAAACATGCAAATGGACATTCACTTCACAAAAACAGATCAAGTTATAGCCCAGTGAGGGTTGGCATGCGGCCTCAGAATGTTCCTCTGCCACCCAGGCCAGCCTCCTTTGCACTTGGTTCTGTTCACCTTGAAATGTGGGGTGGAGCTGAGATCTGCCATTTGGGGCTTGGAACTCTACATTTTATCAGACTGTTCTACTAATTTTCATGGCAGTCAAGGCCAGACCAACATGACCTTTTTTTGTCTCTGTTTTGTCTGGAGCAGGGATCCCTGGTCTTCCTGGATGGAACAAGAAGATAAGCAGGGTGTGTGTGAAACCCAGGACCTGGAGGATAAAGAGATGGGCTCCGATTTTGAGAACTCTGAGGACAGGGAAGAGGACCCAGAAGAAAGAGGAACACAGGACACAGATGAGAGAGAGGACCACCTGGAGAAAGAGATGGGCTCCAGCCCCCAGGATGAAGATCTACGAGGGGTCTCAGAGGAGAGGGAGATGGTGCCCAACATCTGCACCGGTGAGGAGAAAGCTGGCATTTCCATGGAAGCTTCCCCACTCACATTTACTTCTGGCTCTGGCTAGTATAACTGGGGCTGCATTCTTTCTTTGGGGAGGAGCTCACAAAAGAATTCTTTACTGCCTTAGCCCTTCTAGTGTTAGGTCTGAGGAAGACCCTTTTCTTCAACCCAGTCTGAGGTGGGCTCTGCTGGTAAGCCTGGGTGAAGAAGTTAGTTCATGGGTATAGCACTTTACAGTATACAGAACACTGCCATATAATTAACATTTGTAATAGCACTTTAACAGTGGGAACAGAGGTAATATTAGCGCCTACCTCACAGGGTGTTCCGCTATGAGTCGGAATAGACTCAACTGCAATGGGTAATAGGGTGTTGGGAAGAGTTAAATGAATTGCTGCACATAAAGGTTTACTTAGCACAGTGCTAGGCAACTAGAAAGTGTCCAGGTGTTTACAGTTACAATCATCATCCCCATTTACAGATAAGTAAAGTGTGTGGTAAGTGATCTACCCAGGTTCATGTGGCCAACACCCAAAGTGCCAAAAACCAAACTTGGTGCCGTCGAGCTGATTTCAACTCATAGCGATGCTGTAGGACAGAATAGAACTGCCCCATAGGTTTTCTAAGGAGCGGCTGGTGGATTCAAACAACTGACCTTTTGTTTAGCAGCCAAGCTCTTAACTACTGCCTCACCAGGGCTCCAAAGGACCAAGGCCCCTGCTAAATCTCTTGCTATTTCTAACCTGGAGTTAATGCTAGTTCTCCATCTCCCTCCTTGGTTCCACTTTCGGGCATTCGTTGGCACAGAAATGAGCTGTAATACCTTAAGGCCAGGACTGGGAGGTTAAGTTCCTTCCCCAGTGAAACAGTCCCAGACACCCTGCTGCTTCCCCCTTCCCCTCATGCACATGTGGTCGTTCACATCTCCATCTCAGTAGCTTTCTGAGTGTCCTCTGCTTGGGGAGAAGCCGCAAGAGACTGATAGATGTGTGTTCAGCTCCAGGCCTTGTGCTCACACCCCCTTTTCCCTACCATCACCCCCACCCCCATACATAGTAAAGCACTTAGGTTGGGGTGAGTTCAATTTTTTCCACCTTAAGCTATTACAGACTAAACTATTTTAAAAATCAGTCCAAACAAAAAAAACCAAACCCACTGCCATGGAGTAGATTCCAACTCATGGCAACCCCATAGGTTTCCAGCGCTGTAAATCTCTATGGAAGCAGATTGCCACATCTTCCTCCCAGGAGCTGCTGGTGGTTTCCAACCCCAGACCTTTCAGTTAGCAGTTGATCACTTTAACCACTGTACCACCAGGGCTCCCTAAAATCAGTCCAGAGCCTGGTTATTTTGTAGGTGGGTGGAGTGGGCTTGTTTTTGGAGGCCAGAGCCTTAAAAGGCATTGGTAGCTGTTGGGATGAGCAAATCTCTTCTCCAAATCCCATTCCCACCTGGCCCAGACTTGACTTTCCAGCACAGGTTGTCAGTCAAGCCTTTGGATGGATCTGCTGAGGGCCCTGGGATGCAGTGGATAGAGACAGGCTCTGAGGCAGAACTGGTGGGCAAAGGGGGCTGCTGAGTGAGCTTTCCCCAGATTTCTGAGTGGCTCTCGTTTAGGCCATTCCTAGGAGAGTCTGAAATTGGCAGGAACCTCAGGGAGGGGTTGAGATTGTCTTGGAGAAGGGGTTACTCCTTGACCTACACTCTTATTGAGACTGGCTTTCTGAGGTTTACCTTTCGAGCGTCCAGTATAGTAACCCTCAGTTTCCGTTGCAGAGGATCTGCTGAGTGAGGAAGAAGGGGCTGCTCTCCGGGAGGAAGAGGATGACCAGCCTGGTGTAGCTGATTTGGCAATGTTCCCAAGACTGTCTGAGTCTGACAGCATATCCCGGAGCCCCCAGGAAGAGGAGGAGGAGAGTGTAGGGGAGAACCGGCTGGAGAAGGACGAGGAGCAGCCGCCCGCTCCCGTGCTTCCCTGGAGGCGGCACCTCTCTCTGGGGAGTTGGCACCGGGGCGACAAGCCTGCCCATCGCCGCTTCCGCCGGCTCCACCACCCCATGGCCATGGATCTCGGGGAGCTCGACAGCCTGGTGGCCAGCATCATGGACGCGCCCACCATCTGCCCCGACTGTGGGGAGAGCTTCAGCCCTGGCACTGCCTTCCTGCAGCACCAGCGCATCCACCGCCTGGCAGAGGCGGCCGCCGTAGCCGGCTTGGAGCCCTTTGGCTTCACCGGGGAGTGTGGCGCAGTGGTGGGGATGATGGGAGTGGGCGTGACTGGGGGCTTCCGGGCGGGGCCCGCGCTGGCCCGGCCCCCCGGCGAGAAGCCCTTCCGCTGCGGAGAGTGCGGCAAGGGCTTCAGCCGCAACACGTACCTCACCAACCACCTACGGCTGCACACGGGCGAGCGACCCAACCTGTGCGCCGACTGCGGCAAGAGCTTCAGCTGGCGCGCCGACCTGCTCAAGCACCGGCGCCTGCACACGGGCGAGAAGCCCTACCCTTGCCCCGAGTGTGGCGAGGCCTTCAGCCTCAGCTCCCACCTGCTGAGCCATCGCCGCGCACACGCTGCGGCCAGCGGCGCGGGGGCGGCGGCACTGCGGCCCTTTGCTTGTGGGGAGTGCGGCAAGGGCTTTGTGCGCCGCTCGCACCTGGCTAACCACCAGCGCATACACACGGGCGAGAAGCCGCATGGATGCGGGGAGTGTGGCAAGCGCTTTAGCTGGCGCTCAGACTTGGTGAAGCACCAGCGCGTGCACACAGGCGAGAAGCCCTATATGTGCTCCGAGTGTGGCGAGACCTTCAGCGTGAGCTCGCACCTCTTCACGCACAAGCGCACGCACTCGGGCGAGCGGCCCTACGTGTGCCGCGAATGCGGCAAGGGCTTCGGCCGCAACTCGCACCTGGTGAACCACTTGCGTGTACACACGGGCGAGAAGCCTTTCCGCTGCGGTCAGTGCGAGAAGCGCTTCAGCGATTTCTCCACGCTTACGCAGCACCAGCGCACGCACACGGGCGAGAAGCCTTACACATGCATCGAGTGTGGCAAGAGCTTCATCCAGAGCTCACACCTGATCCGTCACCGCCGCATCCACACCGGCAACAAGCCGCACAAATGCGCTAGCTGCGGCAAGGGCTTCCGCTACAAAACGCACCTAGCGCAGCACCAGAAGCTGCACCTGTGCTAGGGCTTGGCCGGAGGGAGGCGGCCCTCTGGGGAGCATGTGGGAAAGTACATGTCCTGGGGACAGACCCTGTAGAATTGGGGGAGGGACAATCTGGCCGTGACTGGGGAGCCTTTTGGTGTTCGGGGGTGCTGAAGGGATGGCTGGGTAAGAGTTTTTCTTTTGGGGTGCTGTATTTTGCCTGCCTCCTGCCCACTTAAGTGTTTGAGAGATGTGCTTTAAGATCAATGACTTCTTCAATTACATACTGTAGGAAGGGGCGAAGAGCATGGAGGAGCAGGCACTTCGAGGACCTTGAGGAAGGGGAGTTGGGAGGCTGAGAACAGGAGGGCAGGGAGTACAGTGGGGTGGGCCATGGGAATCAGGGGAGAGGTGTAGTTGGAGTGAGGGTTATGGGGTAAAATAAAAGACAGGTATAAATCTACCTTGGTACCACCAAGTGTTAAAGCCGATGTTTTCCCTACCCCCCGACATTGGCTATAGCGTCAATTTTGTAGGAGAGAATATTTTCTATACTCTTCCTTTCTGTGAGCCACAATTAGCTGCTATTTTGAGGCATCCAGGGGGAAACTTGGGGAGAAAAACTACACAACCTCATTTCAAGGGAGCAACCTCTGGGTTTAGAAATTCATTTATAGCTGATTCTCAGATCTGGGAAATCGAAAGTTTAGCTCCCGGTTGTTTGCTCCATCCTTTAAAATGCTCCAGCATCATGCTAGGTCAAAGTGGTCTATGTGGAGGGCCAGCCCCCTGCTCCTGGCGTCAGGAGTGTGCCGGGCCCAATATTTCCAGGTGTCACTTGTGATCTTTTAAATGCAGAGAATGGAACAATCCCAGCAATGTGTGACTTTCCCCTTCCCAGGTCAGTTTGATGCGCGTTTCATTAAGGTGAACCTCAGACCATCAACAGTTGCCCCAGAGACCTGCCACATAAGTCAAGGGTCTCAGAGTTATGCTTTCCTTATGTAAGAAATTAAGGAAAGCCAAGTGTTCAAAAATTGGGGCATAAGGCTCCTTTGTCGCTTTTGCCTCCGTTTTGCATCTGTGATGCCCCCTCCCCTGCTTTAGTAATGGGGGAGGTACCCAAACTTCCACCTCCATCTCTACTGATGTGGGATCTGGTCTAAGTAGGAATTTCTTTTTCCTGGTTGTGGAGGCACAGTGGAAATCTCAAGGCTTTACACAGGGAGGGACAGTCAGGGAGAGGTGTTGGTGCAAAATTGCCAAATAGCACAAGCAATGAATGTTTTCTGGTTGTTATATAAATGCCAAAATAGCACTTTTATATTTGTAAAGTGCTTTATGCTTTTTAATGATTGTTAGTTGTTTCTCACATCTTTCTGAGGCAGATCAGTATTATGACCACTGTCTCACGGTAGGCCTGGGTGCAGGAGTGCTACACTAACAGCAGTGTGAATTGGTATGGTCTGACCTTTTGTGCTCTCCAGCTCAGCTGCTAGAAAGACTTACCTGTCGTGATTTGTGTAACAACATGAGGACACTGAAAATTCTTATGCTTAATGGAAACACTTAAGGCTAGTCCAGAAGGGCCAAAGATGTCCTTGTTGACAAAGCTGGTCTTTGTCATGTGATTAGGGTGTCTAGAGCTACGATCCGTTTATACTAGGGGGCTGTAGTTAGAGGCCCCTTGTATAGATTTCAGTTACGTATGCTGAAAATTTCTCCCCTAGGTTAGCCCTTAGAAGTTAGGGTTGTGGAAAGCGGTATTGTTTTCTTCACTAGTGATTGTTACCCTGTATCTTTCTTGGAAGCATCTACACAGACTGTTGAACATGTTTGAAGATTAAAAAAAAAAAAAGCTACAAGATTATTAACACTTGTAAGTTTTTACAGTTTCAGCAAAGTTTCTGCGGATGCTGAAAATTTGTACTTGATCAGTTGTATTCTAGCAAAGAAACTCTTTTGGGACTGTAGAAAAACATGTTTTTTGCCATTATAAAAAGAATTAAAAAAAAAAATCCTGAGAATTCGAGGCTTGTATAATGCCTGTTGA
Organism: Trichechus manatus latirostris; assembly: GCF_000243295.1. Lineage (NCBI taxonomy): Eukaryota > Metazoa > Chordata > Mammalia > Sirenia > Trichechidae > Trichechus > Trichechus manatus. Next base: position 2,804,550 of record NW_004444009.1, read on the forward strand.
TCTGGCCCTCTTAATCAGTTTATTATTCACAAATGCAAATAGCTTTTCAAAATATAGACACTAATTCTTTTTTATTTTCTTTTAGTCAGGAGTAATATAAGCAAAGTAAGTGTTCAGTATTTATTCTAACTCTTGTACTCTGGATACAAGTGTATTAGACTCACCTTAAAATAATATAGCCAGTTTGTAGGAATTATTATTTTTTCCATGCACATCTACCTCTGATAGCTGTTTTAAGTTCTCTTGAGTCTGTGCCTATGAAATCTCATCCAACTTTTGATTGTCCTCTTTGTGGTTTATTTGGCCTTTTGCTGCCAGTCTTTATACTATTGCATAGTTTTGTCTGCATCAAATACGTTCCATATCAGCAGCTTTAGAGAAAGGATTCCATGTGGAAAGAAGATAATGTAAAATAACTAAGTGGCAGTGGAAATCTTTGAATTTCGATCATTAACTCTTGTTTTTCTCTTACCAGAAGAGTCAGTTACTACTTCAATTTCCCATCTATGAGCCAATCTTTTATAAGAAGAAAATAGTTCAGCCACCAACACCCCACTGTCATGGTGCATTTAAAATGTGATTCCATTTTTCTTGCAATTCTTCAGGACACGTATCTTCATTAAGTGAGGGTTAAATGCATTCAGGAGGAAGCTTCTTGAATCTAGTTTTAGAATAATAGTATTTCTTCAGCAAGCCCTGTTCACTGTGGTTCACCCTTGAAAACGTTCCTCTGTTTGCAAGAGTCCTTCCACCGTCTCATTAATGATTGTGAAAGCAGATGTATTTGTTTCCTGGAGAGTTTGGTCAAAGGCAGGCTTCCTCTGCTGCCCTTTACTGAGCAAAACCTGGAGTAGTTTATATAGGCCAAATGGTTTGATTAAATCTTGAACTTTGAGTTGGAAGGAGAAGATAGGAAGTTAACTCCTTGAGCCATGTCGTCTCTTCAAAATCAAGAGGCTGGCTATACATATATGAAAAAGTACAAATTAAGAACCTGTGTTCAAAGACAATCTGAACTTTGTTTCTCAAGTTTGTGCACATTTTGCTTCACTGTAATGTTATTTTACAGCTGTTTGTTAAAATAGTGAATAATTTAATGATCCTGAAAGTAACAAGTTTTATGTGTGTGCTTGTGTACGTGAAAATTGCCTTATTTTCAGGTTGTTTTATTTAATGATGGTTCTTTGGACAGCTACCTGGTGTTCAGCAACCAATATGGAATATTTGTCATTAAATCCATACCAGTCTTTTACCATGTCCTTCTTTTTTTATTATTTCTCATCAGTTAGATGTCACTCAGCTCCATCTATGGAAGCTATATTCTGGTAGAACAGGGGTTGGGAAACTACCAATTCCGCCCTGCCTCTTTTTGTAAATAAAATTTTTTTGGAACACAGACACATCCATACAGCCACATTTACATATAGCTGCTCGACTACTAACTGAAAGGTTGGCAGTTTGAACCCACCCAGAGGCACCTCAGAAGAAAGGCCTGGTGATTGAATTCCAAAAGATCAGCTATTGAAAACCCGATGGAGTGCAGTTCTACCCTGACACACATAGGGTCACCATGAGTTGGAATCGACTTGGCGGCAACTGGTTTTATGGCTGCTTTCAAACTACAACGACAGAGTTGAATAGTTGAGACAGAGACTGATGGCCCACAAATCTTTTTTTTTTAATTTAATTTTATTGTTGTACTTTAGGTGAAAGTTTACAATTCAAGTTAGTCTCTCATACAAAAACTTATACATACATTGTTATGTGACCCTAATTGCTCTCCCTATACTGTTACAGCACACTCCTCCTTTCCACCCCTGATTTCCCATGTCCATTCAACCAGCTCCTGATCCTCTCTGCCTTTTCATCTCACCTCCAGATAGGAGCTGCCTATTTAGTCTCATGTGTCTACTTGAGCTAAGAAGCACACTCTTCACGAGTATCATTTTATGTCTCATGGTCCAGTCTAATCTTTGAAGAGTTGGCCTCGGAAACGGTTTTAGTGTTGGGTTGACAGAGAGTCCGGGGGCCGTGCTTTCTGGGGTTTCTCCAGTCTCAGACCTAAGTCTGGTCTTTTTACTAGAATTTGAGTTCTGCACCCCACTTTCGTCCTGCACCAACAGGGACTCTGTTGTGTTCCCTGTCAGGGTGGTCATTGGTGGTAGCCGGGCACCATCTAGTTCTGGTTCTGGCTGTTGCAGTCTCTGGTTTATGTGGACCTTTCTGTCTCTTGTGGCCCACAAATCTTAAAATATTTACTGTCTGGAGCTTTGCAGAAAAAGGTTCTTGACCGTTGTGTGAGAATGTTCAGGTGGGTCCTAGATCATCCTGGAATTATGTCTAAATGGCCTACACATTCTAACCAGGAATTTCATGCAACATTTCTACATTAATGTTGCTTAGGGATGTTGGGAATGTGTTAATGTTATACCACTGGTACTGATTTCCAAAGACCTGGGTCTTCATTTCTTTTAATTAATCTGTGGAGAATAAATAGGGGAGATAGTTTGAAGAAGGGAGACAGTCTTGAGTCTGGTCTCCAAGCTATTTAAAAAAAAACAAACAAAAAACTGTGTTCCTGAATCACAAATATTTTCTTTCCCCAAGTTCTTAGAAATGTAACTTAATAGCTACTGATAATACTGAAAGGAATTTGTTCCAGCTAGACTGGCCTTTTGCTAGAAATATTTTTTAGCTCATCTCTGCCCAACTTCATGGAAACATTGAGACAGCAGTTTCGAAGGAAGGGGTTCACAAGAAATAGAAAAGAGGAAGAGAGGCACCTCATTTCCTTTTAATTATCACAACTACCTGCTTATCTGAACATCCACAAGCCCCTTCCCTGCCCAGAAGGGCCATGCAGATGCTGAATCCTAGTACTGGTAGGCCTAGTGTCCCAATGGTTAAGTGCTCAGCTGCTTACCTAAAGGTTGGTGGTTCGAACCCACCCAATGGCTCTGTGGGGAAAAAGACCTGGTGATCTGCTTCTGTAAAGCCAAGAAAACCCTACGGGGTTCTACTGTGTCACATGGGGTTGCTATGAGTCAGAATCAACTTGAGGGCACCCAACAACTGATGAATGGAGGCAGTAAGAGTACTGTGGCCACAACTTTCTTCCCCAAACTGGACTCTTCTGGCTTGAAGCATTTACCAAACCAGCTCCTGGTCCAATTCTCTTCTTCTGGAAACACTGTTAAGTATAAACCAAACAAAGCCATTGCTGTCGAGACGATTCCAACTCATAGTGACGCTATAGGACAGAATAGAACTGCCTCATAGGGTTTCCAAGGAGTAGCTGGTGATTCGAATTGCCCACCTTTTGGTTAGCAGCCAAGCTCTTAACCACTGCACCACTAAACAAAACAAACAAACCTGTTGCTATTGCGTCAATTTTGACTCATAGTGACCCTATAGGACAGAGTAGAACTGCCCCCATGGGGTTTCCAAGGAGCAGCTGGTGGATTTGAACTGCTGACCTTTTGGTTAGCAGCCATAGCTCTTAACGGCTGCATCACCAGGGCTTGATATTTAAGTACAGTTAAAGTAAAACTATATTAAAGTAAGAGCTATTAAATATAGTTCAAATTACAGTATATTTATATACTATAGTATTAAAAGAAAAAAAACCCAAAAACCAAAATCATTGCCATTGAGTCAATTAGAACTCATAGTGACCCTATACCAAAACACCTATTACCATCGAGTCAATTCCAACTCAGAGCGACCCTATAGGTCAGAATAGAACTGCCTCATAGGGTTTCCAAGGAGCAGCTGGTGGATTCGAACTGCTGACCTTTTGGTTAGCAGCCTGAGCTCTTAACCACTGCGCCACGAGGGCTCCATAGTGACCATATTGGACAGAGTAGAACTGCCCCATAGGGTTTCTAAGGCTGTAAATCTTTACAGAAGCAGACTGCTACATCTTTCTCCTATGGAGTGGCTGGTGGGTTCAAACCACCAACCTTTCAGTTAGCAGCTGAGCGCTTAACCACTACACCACGAGGGCACCTTTAAATTATAGTATATTTAAAAGTATGGCACAGTGGTTAAAGCACTTGGCTGCTAACCAAAAGGTTGGCGGTTCTGAACCCACCAGCTGATCCATGAGAGAAAGATGTGGTAGACTCCTTCTGTAAAGATTTACAGCCTTGAAAACCCTATGGGACAGTTCTACTCTGTCCTATAGGGTGGCTATGAGTCAGAATCCACTCAACGGCAGTGGGTTTCAATGGGTACTTACTTTAACTATATTAAAGTAAGTGAAGTAAGTGTATAGTAAGTACTTACTATATTAAAGTAAGTAAGTACTGTTTGCCCTATGAGGATAAAGCAGGAAACTTGGTCCCCTGGGCTGCACCTTGAAGGGATGCCCAGTCTAAACTAGAGCAAGCCTCTGCAGAGAATCTTCCAGTTACAGAGAATCTGTATCTAGTCAACTTGAAATTCTCCAGGTTTGATTAGTTTAGGCCTGAAGTTTTCTTAACCTTTACTGTACATTAGAATCGCCTTGCAAGCTTTTATAGAAAACTGTTCCAGAGATTAATTGATTGGTCTGGGGTGAAGCCTAAGGACCTGTAATTTTATAAAAGCTCCCCAGGTGAATTTAATGGTCAGCCAGGACTGAGAATTCTGTAGGACCTATTAGGTACCTCCTTTCTTGGGGAGTCCTTGGGTGGTGCAAACAGTTAATACACTTGGCTGCTTACTGAAAGGTAGGAGGTTTGAGTCCACCCAGAAGTGCTACTGAAGAAAGACCTGACAATCTACTTCCTAACAATCAGCCATTGAAAGCTCTGTGGAGCACAGTCCTACCCTGACACATACAGGGTCGCCATGAGTCAGAGTTGATGTGATGGCAACTGGTTTGGGTTTTTTTGTTTTCTGTTTCTTGGGGAAGATAGTAAGTAAAACTCATAACCCTCAAATCCTGTCCTCTGCAAAGGGATATAGAGGCAAAGAGCACCATAGGCCACAGCAGGCTTTGCTGCCTGTCTGCTCTTGCTATGTCTGCCTTGCACGCTTACCTCCCCGCTTCCTGGCTGCTAAATAGTTAAGATAATAAAGGCCAGGAAAAGTGCCTGTCGTTGCTATTTTTCAGATAATGCCAGAATGGGTATTGCAGGTTGTCGAAGGCCTTTGGTCTCTTGTATTCATGGGCTGCCTTCCTCCCCTTATTTCCGAGTATCCCCCCCCACCCCCAGCTCCTTTAACAAAGCAGGATTCCCGGTGCTGCTCCGAGTCTTAGCTGCCCAGGGCAATAACGTTGTTTCTGTCTGTTTCTGCCCAGGAGGGAGAAGGGAGGGGTGCACCTAGCAAGAACAGTCCAGGGCTGGTCTCTTCACTGTCGGAGGCTCAAGTGCTCTGCAGATTACAGGGCCCTGCTGCCAGACTGTGTTCTCTAGGTCACCTCTGCTAAATCAAAGCAAATTCCAGTGGTTTTCAATTTCCAGCTGCCCTAATGGGATCCAGGGACTGTTCACAATCCTCTGCATCCATCGATGACCTGCCTCACCAGGAAATGCTCCAGTGTAGATGGCTTTTCCTTGAGCCCACCTCAAACTGAAAACCTGAGAGTAAAGTGCTTCATGGACCAAGTTACCCTGTGTTAGGAAGGTTGGGGAGAGGTATCAGCGTATGTGCAGTGCTCAAGCTGGTATTCCCACACATGTATTTGGAGGATTGTCATCCTAAATGGAAGGATTGATAGGCTCCAGGCCTCACTGGTTACTGAAAACCGAATATCCTTTGGAAGCAATTTGATGCAGTCATTTATTCCACAGAAGATAGTCTATGCTTCCCCTGACCCTAGGACTGGAGTGTTTCTTCTGTGTGGGTATTCCCATAATACCCTCTACATGTTACCTGGATATGGTCAGCTTCCCCTTCTCCCCAAGGCTGTGGCTCATTAAGAGCAGAGACCCCGAGTTCATTCCATAAATGTATACTGAGTGCCCATGTGCGAGGCTGAGTGCTCGATACTGGGGACACAGCTATGAGAGAATTGGAGAAGCTGGCACGTTCTAACACTACATAGATGTGAAGGTGAAGGCCAGTACTGTTCTCTGCCTAGCCTCAAACCCAGCTTCCTGGTGGTGAATTATTTTGCAAACTCTAAATATGACTTTTGGGATTTGATCTGACCCCTGAACAAGCCCTGCTTTATTAAGAAGGAGGAACTTCTTAATCCCAAGGCTTCAAGTGTTACGCATGGGAACGATGGTACCTTCATCAAAGGCTCAGGGTTAAGAAGCACAAATCTAGATTCTCTGCTGAGGACTAGTGTGACTTTAAGTCAGAGTCACTTTATCTGGCTTTAGTGGGTGGGTGAAAGGGGCCGTCTCCTACCCTGGAGAGAGGCTAGGGGAGCAAGGGCCTGGGAAAGGATCTGGCTAGACATGTCTCTTGTCAGCTCTCTTTACAGATAGCAAATGTCTGAGTAAAACAGGAACATGTTTAGACAAGGATCATCTCAAGGTTTCAGCTGAAGTAGCTTGACTGGGAGGAGGCAGTGGTGGTTCAGTAGTAGAATTCTTGCCTTTCATACGGCAGACCAGGGTTCTATTCCTGGCCAGTGCATCTCATGCCAGCCAGCATCTGTCTGTCAGTGGTGGATTGCATGTTGCCATGATGCTAAACAGGTTTCAACTGAGCTGAAACTACTAGGAAGAAAGGCCTAGTAATCTATTTCCAAAAATCCGTCAATGAAAACCCAATCTGATCATAGAGACAGTGCAGGACCAGGAAGCATTTTGTCCTGTTGTGCACAGGGTCACAATGAATTGGGGGCCGACTTGACGGCAACTAACAGCAATATCTCTACTGTTCTCTGGGTTGAATTGAATAGATACAGTGGGAGTCATGGACTTGAGTTCACAGCCAGAGGGTCTCTGGACAGAGAGCTGCTGTTCAAAGGGTGCTGCAGACTAGGCTGAGGACTACAGCTGGACTTGAACTCAGCCTCCTCTGTGGGTGGGAAGATGCAGGTGTGAGGTATGGGGAGGACATCGAAAAAAGTAACAAACATAACAGTTCTTGGGAGATTTAGAATCTGTGTAATGTTAGGAGCAAGGTGTTCCAGGGCGGTCATGCCCAGTGCTGCTGTGAAGGGACTGCTGAGGGGCTCGTACTATAGTTCCCAGGAGCCTAGAGGAGGAGTCCCTGGTATTGCAAAGGGTTAACATTCTCGGCTGTGAACCAAAAGGTTGAAGATTTGAGTCCACCCAGAGGTGTCTCAGAAGAAAGACTTGGTGATCTACTTCTAAAAAATCAGTCATTGAAAACCCTATGGAGCACAGTTCTACTCTGACACTCATGGAGGCACCATAAGTTGGAATCGACTCAATGGCACTGGTTTAAGGAGCATTGAAGGAGGAGAGATGCAGTGTGTGGACTGCATCTTCTGGGATTTCCAGCTCCTGAGGCAGGAGGTGAGGGAATGAGAGGGAATGACCTTCACTTTCCCTGGGAGGAAGAAGGGAGGGAGGGAGGAAAAAAAAGGGAGGGAAGAAGGAAGGAAAGAAGGGAAGGAAGAAAAGAAAGAAGGAAGGAGGGAAGGAAGGAATGAAGGAAGGAAGGAATAAAGGAAGGGGGGAAGGCAGAAGAAGAGAAGGAAAGAAGGAAGGAAGAAAGGGGGGAAGGAGGGAAGGAAGGGAGGAAGGAAGGAAGAAAAGGGGAAAGGGGGGAAGGAGGGAGAAGAAAGGGGGGAAGGAAGGAAGAACTAGTCCTGGCGTCCCTTTGAGGCTAGTTGAGCAGGTTTTACCCTCAGCACGCTGTGCTGGGGAGAGTGCAGGACAGAGCTTTGGCATTAACTGGAAGCTTTCCTAAGCAAGGGTTTGGTTTGTCTGGTCTTCTGTTTCCTCTTCAGGAGGCACTATCTCTATGGGCTCTCCCCACTCTGATGTCTGATGATTTCAAGAGTTTAACACCTACTTGGGAAACATCCTTAGCTCAGTGCAAGAGTGATATGAGACCTTATTAGCGTGAGGGTTGACTTCTGTAGTCCAGGCTATCGAGAGCTTTCAGAGGAGGGAGGGAATCAATATTTAGCAGTCCCAGTCCTTGATCCTGGAGTATTGTCCACCAGGTGTCAGGTGCCACTAGAGTTGGAGGAGGCTTAGGAAACCACTTTCTCAGATAGCTTTAGCTTCAAACAAATATCCTATGGAGCAAATAATCCAACAGAGGATGGTGCTATAATTAAGGAGGGCTGTGGAAGTATGGACGGGCCAGAGGATGTGCAACCGATTTACAGTTGCCCAGTGTCATTGGGAATAGACCTTAGAAATGGGCCACAACCTTCATTTTACAGATGAGAAACAGACCCCAGAAGGTGAAGAGATTTGCCCAGCTTTGAAGGCAAAATTGCAATGAGAACCCAGGGTTTTCACTCTTATTTAAGGAAATTACCAGTTTACCAGTTGCTATCAAGTCGATTCTTTTTTTTTTTTAAACTGTAGTTTAGATGAAGGTATACAGAACAAACTAGCTTCTCATTAAACAGTTAGTTCACATATTGTTTTATGGCATTGGTTAACAACCCCATGACGCGTCAACACTTTCCCTTTTCAACCTTGGGTTCCCTATTACCAGCTTTCCTGTCCCCTCCTGCCTTCTAGTCCTTGCCCCTGGGTGCTATCAAGTCGATTCTGACTCATGGTGACCCCATGTGTATTAGAGTAGAACTGTGCTCCATAGGGTTTTCAATGACCGATTTTCCAGAAGTAGATCACCAGGCCTTTCTTCCAAGGCACCTCTCTCTGGGTAGGCTTGAACCACCAAACTTTTGTTTAGCAGATGGGTGTGTTAACCATTTGTGCCATCTAGGGACTTTGCAGAAACAGTCTCCTTCTAAACCAAGAAAACACTCTTCTTTTTTGCCCTCCTCCCTTTATGGTTCTTCCCTCACCCCCATCTACTTTTGTTCCGATACTGTGACACACCTGCCTGTCTCTATTCATCCAGGGCTAACATTCCACAGCTGACATTCCGGTGGGAGGGTTGGGGCTGAATGGGCCCAACAGAAGACTTAGGCAGCTGGTGTGCTGATTAATCCTGCCCTCTAACCTCTTTCCAAATGTTCTCTTATCCTGATTTTTTTTTTTTTTTTCCTTAACAAATATATTGGTAGGGGATCCTCCTGACTCTCTACCTTCTTGGCCTCCAGGAAACTATACCTTACCCTGCCTCTGTTCTCAGAGTCTCTGGGTGGTGCAAACAGTTAAGCACATGGCTACTAGCCAAAAGGTTGGCAGTTTGAAACCACCCGCAGGAGCCTTGGAAGACGGGCCTGGTGATCTGCTTCCAAAAGGTCACAGGCTTGAAAACCCTATGGAGTAGTTCTACTGTGTGCACATGGGGTCATGAGTCAGAATCGACTTGATGGCAGCTAAAAAGAACACCCCTGTTCTCAGCGCTATGCTCTCAGGCCAGGCTTAAAAAAAGAAAAACAAACAAACAAAAAACATTGCTATCTAGTTGACTCCGGCTCATGGTGACCCCATGTGTTTCAGAGGAGAACTGTGCTCCATAGGGTTTTCAAAGGCTGATTTTTCAGAAGTAGATCACCAGGCATTTCTTCCAAGATGCTTCTGGGTGGACTTGAACCACCAACCTTTCTGTTAGCAGCTGAGTGCATTAACCATTTGTACCACTTAGGCCAAGATTAGGGCCAGCAAATAACAGATCACCATTATAGGTAAGTATAGAGACCAACTTTGTCTTGCTAAGGGACACTCATACTTGCACAACTTTCATTGTACCTCCTAACATGCAGTTCATTCTGGTCCAGCGTCCCTTTGCTTGGTTTTCTTTAAGAAAATCACCTTACTTCCTTCATTCCGTAAGTATTTATTGAGTGCTAACTATGGGCCAGGTGGGGGGCTACAGCTGTGCAAAGGTTTTCAGTGTAGAGCCCCTGTGCTGCCCTCCCAGAGTCCACAGTCTAGTGGGGAAGACACACAACTACTTAAGCACCCACGCTGGACTGTGAAAGGTGCTGACGGTGGGTAACTTGGAGGGCCGTGAGTGCCTAGCCAAGGGACACAACACCCCTCCTTGGAAGGCCTGGAGACTTCTGGGGGAAAGGCAGCCTAAAGCATGAGGAGACGTTGGCTGAGGGAAGGGCGCTCAGGGGATGAGGGTGCGTTGCAGGCAGTGATGATGATGGAAGCTTGGTGCAGCTGGAATACTTTCAGGTAATGGTTGGAGAAGTGGCAGAAGGTATAATGCAATCCCTCCACCCCTGGATAGGCTGTGCTTCTTAGAAATCGGTATGTATTCTAGCCCCCCGATCCTTGCTAAAAACGTTTGTCTTAGCCATCTGGATTCCAGTGTGTTTTTAGTGGCAGAGTGGAAAGGCCCAGATTCTGGGCCAGCTCTGCTACTGATTGGCTGGGTGACCTTGAAAAGTTACTTAACTTCTCGGGTCTCAATTTTCTCATTTGTAAAGTGGAGAAGAAAACGTCCACAGTTAAAAGCCAGTGTAAAGTTCTCTGAGGTCATTTTTACCTCTAAAATCTGAATTCCACAGACGCTTTGATCTCCCCAGGAAGAGACAGGAAGCCTCCCTGTTTACCTATGGTTAAGTGAGAGTAGTTTTGCCTATGTTGAAAGAAATTCTCATAACTGGGGCCGGCTACATAATTTGTGGGGTTCACTGAAAAACGAAATGTGAGGCCCATTGATCAGAAATTGTTAAGAATTTCCAGACAGCCACAGCAGAGCATTAGACTAAGTGTGGGCCTTGTGTGACTACACAGGTCACCTATCCCTGAAGCCGTCCTGCCCACAAGTACACCAGTGGTCTCACAGACTCCAGCTGGCGTAAGGAGGAAGTTAGTCCTGGGCTCGTGAGAGGGACAGCCCTACCTCAATGGCTAGGGTCCACGGTAGGATGACACAGGACCAGCAGCCCCCTTGTGCCCAGCCTGCAGTCTTGGCCTATGTCGCCAGCACTTATTTTGGAAGAACGACTGGCTTAGTTGGTGCTGGATCTTCTGTCTTGTCCTTTCTTGAAGAAAGACTATACTCTTAGTGGGGACCTTTAGGTTTCCAGAAGAGAATGATGACTGTTCCAGAGTTTGTAGCTGATCCCAGTGCCCCCTGTCTTGGGGACAGAGTGGCCAGTCCACTTTTTGCTCACACTCCCTTCCTCTTCCACTCCCTCACAATGAATCTCTTTCATGCCGCCAAGCACTGACTGCATTCCCTGCTCACAAGGCAAGTTGTGTGAGACCCCGGGCCAGGATAAAGGAAAAATATTCCCCCTACATTTCCCTCAAGTCTTTTGGTATGTTTTAAGAGGCGCTTGCAGCCAGAGAGATTAAATTGTCCTCACCTTGAGCCACTTTAGGGAGTGGGTGACTTTCTTCTGAATTCAGTTTTTAAAAACAGAATTTCCTTATTGTTGTAGTATAAGAACTCTCTGGGTATTACACTGTTTTAGGTTTTATATTTAATTTCCAGTTCCCTTAAAATCTTCACAGCCAGGCTTTGCCTTCACAAAAGTCTCTTCTCTCTTCCTTCTCATATTCACTTCCTTTCACTCACTCACTCACTCTTCACAAAAAAGACCCAAACCCATTGCTGTTGAGTCGATTTTGATTCATAACAACCCTATAGGACAGAGTAGAACTGCCCAACAGGGTTTCCACGGCTGTAATCTTTACAGAAGCAGACTGCCACATTTTTCTCCCAAGGAACCACCAGTGGGTTTGAACTGCCAACCTTTTGGTTAGCAGCTGAATGCTTTAACCACTGTGCCACCAGGCTCCTTCCCACTCTTCACACATAGTACAAATAAATTCATTTTTCTACCCTATTCCCCACCGCTGTTGCTTCCCTTCTTCCTGATTCTCGTTATGATGATCCAACTTCCTCAGGTTCATTGACATGTTGAAGTCATCTTTGAATTCCTCCTTGTTTTGTCATTCCTTCTGCCTCCCTAACTTCCTTTCCTCCCCATCTCAGCAATTGAATTCAGTTTTGCTTTTTTTAAAATCTCCCTAGCATTTGTCTATCTATCTATCTATCTCTACCTACCTCTCTATCCATGTATCCATCCTGTGTGTCCACTTTGTGTCAGGCAAGGCATAGGGCTAGATACCGGGGACAAAGAGATGAAATGGAGAATTCCTGCCCCAAGGACATGACAATGTTGTAAAGGAAGCAGAATATATGTAAATAAATAATTACAGTGCAATTATATATGCACATGGCACAGAGGCAGTGAAATGGAAAGCTCTCCCTGGTGAATAAGGAATTTAGCAGGAAATGCTAGCAGAAGGGGTGGGCTTGCTCTAAGGAGAAGGAACAGCATGCAATGGCATGGAAGTATGTAAAAGCATGACATATGAAAGCAACTCCAAGTCTTGGCACATGATTGGAGCCTAACGCTGGAGAATCTGGGGATAGGGCAGAGGTAGGCAAGGGGCTAGATCTTACGAGGCCTTATGTGTTGTCCTAAGGCACACAGGCTTCTCTTAAGGGTGCTGGGGCTCCAATGAACAGTCATAGGAAGGCAGTGACATGGTAAGATTTGGGTTTGGGATAGACAACTCTAGCAACACTGCTGTGAATGGGTTTCATAGGTAGTTCTCCAAGGCAGGGAAGATTTTGTGGATGAACAGGCAAGAAATTATCAGGGCCTGAAACAAGGCTATATTACCAGGGATGGAGGGAACACACTTAAGAGGTATTTTGGAAGTAAAACTGGTAGGACTGAGTGGTAAGTTGGAGAGGAAGTAGGGGGATGACAGCCAGGCTTGTGAACATGGGTGTGTGAGTCCTGTGACCATAGTCAGTCATTTCCTAAAGGAGTGTCCATTCTGCTCAGCCTGGTCTCAACTGCCCCTCCTTTCTGTTTTGTTAACACTACATAAATCAGGCCTTCATTTCTTGCCTAGATTCTTGAAGGATCCTCTTAATCTCTTCCAATCCATCCTACCTGCTGCTGCCAAAGTCATCTTCCAAGGACAGCTGAGCAAGAATCTTCAGTGGTGTCCCATTGCATATTGAATAAAGCCCAAGTTCGTTAGCCTGACTATCAGTGTTCATTGCTAGGGCAGACGTGAAAACATTCTCCTTCCCCTTAAAGGGCTCTAATTTTTCAGAGAAGGTGAGGCATATTAAAATGTGAAGTAGCTGAACGTCTAATGAAGGGAAGGGAAACAGAATTTCTGCTCCGAGGGGAAAGAAAGAAAGAGGCACAGTGTCTCCTCCCACAGGAGACAGAAGGTGACCCTCATCTCTTTCCATGTCCAGCTGTGTCTTACACTTCTCTGCGCCTGTGCTTTCTGATCTGCCAAAACTGGTCTCACTGTTGCCTGAAAATGACCCCCCATGTCCACCTCTGTGTCTTTGCAGACTCCATGACTCTGCCTGGAATACTTTCCTCCACACTCTACCTGTTGAAATCCCAGCCATCTTTCAATATCCAGCCCAAAGCAAGGGCTCTATTGAGTCCCCTACTTAGATGGGATCCTCCCCAAACATTTTACCTTTCTTACAGCACTTGGCACATTTTACTGTGTACAGTATCTGAAATGTCTTGTATCATATCTCTGCCACTAGACTGGAAGCGGAGATGAAAAACTGAAGGCCTGGGGCCTGGATCTAGCCTGCAGATTGGTTTTCGTCAAGATTAATGTACTTTTAAAATTATTTGTTGTTATTGTTGGTTGATTCCAACTCATGGCGACACCGTGTGTGCAGAGTAGAACTGCTCTACAGGTTTTTGAGACTGTGACCTTTCAGAAGCAGATCAGCAGGCCTTTCTTCTGCAGTCCCTTGGGGTAGGTTTGAACTGCCAACTTTTCAGCTAGTAGTTGATCACTTAACTGTTTGTGTCACCCAGGGACTCCTTTAAAATTATAACCTACATCAGACATACAGAAAAGCGCAGAAAATTATATAATGCATACTCGGGCCTTATTACCAAGATTGAACAGCTCGCCTCAGACACCTCACAGCCTTCTTTTTAAGAAATGAAATATTACACATACAAATTGAGCACTAGCCAATGCATCCCATCCCTCGAGTTGGTCTTCACACTGATTTTTAACATTTTAGAATTAGTTGCCAATATTTAGAATCAAGAAATTTCACATAAAAATTGGGATATTTTTGCTTTCCTTGAAGAGTCAAAAGGTCTGATGGAAGAGCTTCAGGCCAGCATTCCAACATTACTCATCAGAAGCTGCTGCTTCCCAGAGGCAGGATAAGTGTGTACCAGTGCACCACACTCCCCACCACTCCCTAAGGTCTCTTACCCCCAGTTTGCTTCACTTATGGGCCTGGCTCTTATAGGCATTTGAGTTTGTTAACTTCATGTAAACTCGTCGAGGTGAAAGAGGCTTTTTATTACTGGGCCACTAACTAGCTGGATAACCTTGAACAATTTACTTCTCTGTGCCTCAGTTTCCTCATGTCAAATGGGCATAATAGGAGCACCTACTTTAGAGTGTTGTTATGAGGATTAATATGTAAAGTATTTAGAACAATACCTGCTATGTAATTCTGCTGTTGAAGGCCTACCTTCATCCAAATCCCTTCGGGCCAGATATGTTTTGGAATTTAGATGTATTTCGGGTTTTAAAAAGATAATAAGTATATATGCCACATACTATGTAACAACCCCAGCAGAGTCTGGGGTGGCACCTCATAGTCAAACACACTGATATTTCCACAGAAAAATGCATGAATCGTCACAAAAGTATCGTAAAGACTTAAATAGCTTCATATCGGTTCAGGTCAGGCTTTAGCGCTAAATGAATTATGAAAAATATTTCGGTTTTCAGAGCTTTTCGGGATTTCAGAATTGTGGCTCAGGGCTTGTGCACCTGTATTACTGTCTCTGCTTGTACCCTCGCACTTCCCAGCTGAGTGCCTTGCAGAGTAAGTGGTAAATGATGAGTGAAAGCACAGGCAAGTGCTCAGTCACTGAGTTAGGTACCATGAATATATGAGTCTGGAGAAAGGAGCTGAGCCGAAGTTATTGGGAAAGGCTTTACGGAGGAGCTGGGACTTGAGCTGGGCCCTGGAGGATGCACAGGACTTGGGGGAACAGCCTGAGCAGTGCGCAGAGGGGAGGGTGAGTGCGGAGGGGGCAGGAGGTGAGGGTGAAGGGGAGTGCAGAGGCCAGCCTCCCAGGTGAGAAGGGTTTAAGGAGGAGAGATTAGGTAGTTTAGGGGGCCAAACTCAGTGCTATGAACTTGTCGTAGACCTCCAAGGGCTGAGGTGGAGCTGACAATTGGGTGAATGGCCTGACAGAAAATTGGCAGAGGGCCCGGAATGGCTGGGATGAGGGTGAAGTAGATAGGAAGGCCTGCTAGACCACACTGTAGTAGAAATTCATATCCTGTCTTCCTCCTTAACTACAAATCTCTTAATTACAGTTAATAACAAACAGACGAACAACAATAACAAATCCCAACCTCACAATCCCTCCCTTTTCCTCACTCATAATTAAGCCCAAATATCTGAAGAAGAGTTGCAGGCTGGGAGGAGGGTCAGGGCAACTCTGGGATTGGGAGGAATCTCCTTTTCCCTGAGGGGCTAACTGCTCTAGGCCAGGACCCTGAAATAGCTGAGCTCCACGTCCAAACACAACCTGGGCAAAGAGGCAGTCATCCCGGGAGAGAGAAGAGAAGGGAAAGGCTAGGCTGGGACAGGCTTCCATCTTCACCCCGCGCCTCTGCTGCCCCCTTGCGGTGCGTCTTGTTCAGTGCACCCGGTACAGGCCACCACATGCTTGCGTGCGCGCTGCGACACGCCTCGCAGGGTTAGGGCTGGATGGTGGACTTCCCTGGCGGATACTCTGGGGCCTTTTGCTTATTCAATTGGGCCCTTTTCCCCTTCCCCATCTGCCCTGGTGGGTTCATAGCTGTGGGATTTCACCAGGCTAAAAACGCAGGTGAAGGGCCCTTGTCGCAACTACGACACGTTCCTTTTCTCCCTTCTCTCCTGTGGCCGCTAACCGAAAGGCACACAGTTCGAATCTACCAGCCGCTCCTTGGAAACCCTATGGGGCAATTCTGCTGTCCTATGGGGGTCGCTATGAGTCGGAATCGACTCGATGGCAATGGTTTTTGGCTGCTGACATAAACACACGGAAGTGTGTGCCCCTCATGGGAGCTGGATAGACGTGGCTCTTATGTTTCACTTCTCAGCTTATCCCACTGCCTGGGACCACTCCACCCTCATGACGGGTGCTGATCATCGGTCCTTTGGGGTTGTGGAGGTGACATAAACCTATTGGGCCAGAAGTGGTTTTTTCCCCCACCATGTTGATTTCCCTTTCTCCTTCAGAGTGAATACTTAAACTATTTTGTGGTAATCAAATTCAACTGAATTCACGATCTGTAAATTCCTTGGGTAAGAAAGAGACCATCTTGATGTTGGGTGTGACTCTTGTTGCGGTTGTGGTACATGAAGACAGGCAGCACCAGGGTCTAGACGGAGGCAACTTCTACCTCCTCCTTGACCCCCACAGCAATCTCCTCAGGACTTCGGTTCACCACAGTCTTTGTAGACCCTGAGAATATTTCTTTTGATTGTTGGTCCTCCATTCAGTTAATGGATGTGCCAACATTTAAGCTCCTAAACTTGTCTTGGTTGACCTCCTCTCATTAAGGAAATTGAGAAGGATGAGAGGGTCAATGAGTAAGGGAGAGATGGGGGGAAAGGAAATGGGATGGGTAAGGAGGTAGAAGGATAAAGGAAGAAAGAATGCAATGTAAGGGAGAGAGCAGGAGAAGGAGGAAGGAGGTGAGACAGAGCCCCCACAGTGTTGTGTTAAAAGCCCTGTTTCCTCTGTTGGGCTTCCTCCACCACCTCCCCAACCCCTAGCTTTGCATCTGAATCCTGCTTTTGCTTGGAGGTTATATGTAAACCCCATAATGCCTGTGTCGTATGATTAAGAATGTTGCTGACATAACTTGTATGAACTCCCTACTTGTAAACCCCTTTAAAAGTAACTTGCCTGCCTGCCCTTGGCGAGCAGCCTTGGTAGCAGCAGCTTCAACTGACTCCTTTTCCTTGCACAAAGAAATAAAGGTGCCTTTCCTGTTCTCCCACCTCCGTCTTTCATTTATTGGCCAATATGAGTCATGCCAAGCAAGAACCTGGGGTTTCCACCCAGTAACATTTCTGGCGAGCCAGCCGGGAGCCATCTATCTGCTCCGTTCTTGAGGTAGATGGGAAAACAGACCAGTCCCGATATCTGATGCCACCAGGAGATTTCTTCTGGAGATCTTGAAGCAGCTCTGAAAGCCGATCCCCAGGAAACCCAAACGATGGCTTTGTGGGAGAAATGAAATGTGCCTGGGTTGTTTGGTAAGTACCTAGGTAAGAGCTTAGAAGAGTCCCAAGAAGCAGGAGAAATTGACTGTTGAGAGCATTAGGAATCTGAGATTATTTGATAAATAACAGGGTAATTCCTAGGTAAGGCCTTAGAAGAGTCCCAATAATTGGGAAGAATTGACCACTGAGGGCATAAAAAGCTCAGGTACCTGTTAAGTTGGTGCACCAGATTAGGTAGTGTGAGTGTGTATCCAGAGAATGGGGAACTTTCTAGGGATCCCAGAATGCAGCCTGCTAAGATGCATCCTTAAGAACTGGGAACAGAGACTCAGACAGACGTGGCTCTGGCAGCATGCTTGTCCCTTTCCTAGTTTTGTCCCTTTAAATATATGCCGAATAAAACCTTCCTTTTTGCTTTACTAAACTTTGAGGTGTTTTCACCCTACAAGAGTTAATGGTGTAGTTGTTGCAGCGATTCTAAAACCACAAATCACGTCAACCTCGAGGAGACCTGGACTGTGGAGCAGAAACCAGCAAAAAGAGAGGTCCTATCTTCTGGACCCAAGCATTCATACTCCACGTCCCTTCAACACTGATGGCTTGGAAAATGAACCTTTGCTTATTCTTTTTTTCATGTTTTCTTAAGTTTTGTTCAGTATATTTGTTTGAAAAACTGCTTGTTTGATTGAGTAGAATCTTCTTAGATTTTTGCTTGATCATTTGCTTAAGAGTGATATCTAGTAACTCTTGGTGAACTTCAGTTTATGT
>NW_004444009.1:2822715-2830923 GCF_000243295.1 Trichechus manatus latirostris
GCCATTAGGATGGTCACTGGCACTCATCATGAGCATTAAAGACTCCTGTGACAGGATAAGGTGGTCTCGAGACAGTCTAGAGCACTAGGCTTCCTGCCACCGGTAAGCAAACTCTCGTGAAACAAAGGTGCACATCGGTTTAAGCAAAACGCTGTCGAAACCCCATGGCGTTCCCTGTTAGGTTTCTTTTCGTGGCTCAGAGAAAACCTGGAAAATAGTGCTCAGTTTTGTCAAATTTGCAGGGGAAGGTGGCAGCTCCTGACCTGTTTTGCCAAATGCTCAAAGGGAGGTGACAGCTCCTGATCTGTGTTATGAAATGTGCAGGGAGAAGTGGCAGCTTCTGACCTGTTTTATAAAATTCACAGGGAGAAGTGGTAGCTCCATACCTGTTTTATGCTACAGCTTCTCAATAAAGAATCACAATTGTCATAGATTGAATTGTGTCCCCCCCACATGTGTGTCAACTTGGTTAGGTCATTGTCTTAGTTATCTAGTACTGCTATAACAGAAATACCACAAGTGGATGGCTTTAACAAAGAGAAATTTATTTCTTCACGGTAAAGTAGGCTAAAAGTCCAAATTCAGGGCATCAGCTCCTGGGGAAGTCTTTCTTTCTCTGTTGGCCTTCTCATCAATGTTGCTCCAGACTAGGAGCTTCTCCTTGCAGGCACCACGGGTCCGAAGGATGGCTCTGCTCTCGACACTGCTTTCTTGGTGGTATGAGGTCCCCCTGTCTCTCTGCTTGCTTCTGTCTTTTATATCTCAAGAGATTGCCTCAGAACACAATCCAATCTTGTAGACTGAGTCCTGCCTTACTAACACAGCTGCCACCCATTTTCCCTCATTAAGAGGCAGGATTTACAACATATGGGAAAATCACACAATATTGGGGATCATGGCCTAGCCAAACTGATACACACATTTTTTGGGGGACATAATTCAGTCCATGACAGCCATGATTCCCAGTATTGTGTGGCTGTCCTCCATTTTGTGATTGTTATTTTATGTTAAAGAGGATTAGGGTGGGGTTGTAACACCCTTACTAAGGTCACATCCCTTATCCAATGTAAAGGGAGTTTCCCTGGAGTGTGGCCTGCACCACCTTTTATCTTACAAGAGATTAAAGGAAAGGGAAGCAAGCAGAGAGTGGGGGACCTCATACCATCAAGCAAGCAGCACCAGGAGCAGAGTGCGTCCTCTGGACCCAGGGTTCCTGCAAGGAGAAGCTTCTAGTCCAGGGGAAGATTGATGACGAGAACCTTCCCCCAGAGCTGACAGAGAAAGCCTTCCCCTGAAGCTGAGGCCCTGAACTTGGACTTCTAGCCTACTGGACTGTGAGAGAATAGACTTCTGTCTGTTAAAGCCATCCACTTGTGGTATTTCTGTTACAGCAGCACTAGAGAACTAAGACAACAATGTTAAAATTAAAATCATCAGTAGCTACTTTACTTTCCGATTGGAAGATCTAGTATATTTAAGGTCTAAAATAAGAGACTAGGTCTCTAGCCAGCAGAATGAATCAAGTTCACAAAGAAGAAACTAAAATCTTGAACCTTAGAGCTTAGCATCTTTGATAAATCAACCTGGATTTCCCTCCTGCTACTGAGACACTGGTTTGGGGTTCATATTTAAAAATGCTATAAACTGAGTATACTAGAAGTAATTTGGAATTTCAGTGACCACTTTGGGAAAATGAGTTTTCATTTGTGTTGTCTTTTCTCTTTGGGGAACTTTTGCTTGATGCTCAGGTTTTGTCAAAAGGTCTAAAATTCCTCCATCTGAGGCTCTGGCAAGTTAATAAGTTTTATCTAGAATCTGTTTTTTCTGTTGAATTGAGTCAATCTCACCAAAAATTTCTATATACACTTTAAGAAACCAGGATCTCCATATCCTTGTTTTGTGTGGTATTGTTCGGTGAGTTTATATGGTTTTTCTGTCTCTTTTTGTTCTGAGAGCTTGTTTCTGGTCTAGAGCATTGTGTCTAAGTTTCTGTCTTGTATCAGGTTGGAGGCTATGGCTGGGAATTGCTGTTTTTGGTAAGGCTGTCTTAGAACCTCAGTTCTTTCCTCGTCCAAGAAAAACTGTGCCTTGTGTCTGTCTTATTATTCAGATTTTTAGTAGCTATATTGAAAAACTGTACGTTTAAGTCAATCGTAAAAGCAAAGCCTTTCTAAGTAACTTAAGCTAGATATTATATGAAAAGTGTTTTATTTAAAGAAAAAGGATAGTTTTGTCTTAAAGTAAAACTAACAGTTTCAGAGTATGAAAAAGGAGCCATAGGACAATCCTAGAAAAAATTTACTAAAGGGCTTTGGTATTTACTGTGATAAAGAGAGAACAAAACTACTTTCCAAGAGAATAGTAAAAGGGAAAGAAGTTAGTTATCTTTCGCCTTTCAAAATGCTTAGATCAATTTAAACATATGTAAATGAATCAGAATGACCTAATCTTGTCTTCTACCATGAGTCAAAAATTGGTAGGGTGGGGCAACATCAGGCCTCCCCAGTCCCTAGTCTCCAAGGTCATATAGCTCCAGGAAGCTTACTATAGTTATCAGAAATTGGGTAGATCCCAATCATAAAAGAACTGTAAACAAGTTCTCTCTATTGTAGGGGAACATTAAGAAGTCAAAAAATAGAAATCACAATGAGACACACCTGAAATGGCCTGGGAAAATATTTCCAACCCTAGCCAGACACTTAAGGTTATATCCATGTCAATGAATTGGTCAGCTGAGCAGAGACTTTGTGATTTCCAAAGCCAGATGATAAAATCTTTAAGGGCTAAAATTAGATTGGGAAAATATGGGAAATAGTAAAAGTTCAATGAAAACTTAGAATGTTTAAACATACTTTCTTTCAACAATAGTTATGTTTCATGGTATACAGGCTTAAAATCATTTCTAAGATCTTTTAGGTAACTTACTGATGTTAAATTGAGTTGATAGATATTTGTCATAATTTTAAGCTTATATACTTTTGATTTTTATGCCACAGAGAAAGAATATGTATATTTAAGTCTGCTAATGGGTGTGTTCATTTTTACCATTTTAAAGGAATGCACTATAATAGATATGCAACAAAGACAACGTTTAAGAGGTTTATTAAAAAATAAATTTATTTAATATGGTCAAAAGTTTTATCTGACTGAAGTTTAATGGTTTAATTTATGAGATTTTTAGGAGTTTAAGTTAAATAAAGTTATGGATTGAACTGTGTCCCCCCAAAATACCTGTCAACTTGGCTAGGTCATGATTCCCAGTATTATATGATTGTCTACCATTTTATCATGTGATGTGATTTCCCTATGTGTTGTAAATACTATCACTATGATATAATAAGATGGATTAGCAGCAGTTGTATTGAGGAGGTATAGAAGATTAGGTAGTGTCTTAAGCCAATCTCTTTTGAGATATAAAAGGGAGAAGTGAGCAGAGAGGCATGAGGACCTCATACCACCAAGAAAGCAGTGCCAAGAGCAAAGTGAGTCCTTTGGACCTGAAGTTCCTGCACTGAGATGCTCCCAGACCAAAGAAGATTGATGACAAGGACCTTCCTCCAGAGCCAACAGAGAGAGAAATCTTTCCCCCAGAGCCAGTGCCCTGAATTCAGACTTGTAGCCTACTGGACTGTGAGAGAATAAACTTCTCTTTGTTAAAGCCATCCACTTGTGGTATTTCTGTTATAGCAGCACTAGATGACTAAGATGAACAGCATACAAGAAAATAATTGGGTTTCTTACTGTTAAAATAACAAAATTTTCTTTGATTTCTGAGTTGAAGGTTAATTTATTCTTTGTGTAATCTGCCTCCAAGACAAAAGTTTGGTCTCTCATTAGAATAAGATTCCTGAGTCGAAAACCAAGCCACATGGCTTTAGAAAAAAAAGCTAAGGTTTTTACGTTAAGATTTTTGCTTAAAGAACTTAAGTAGTGTATCTCAGTGACCTGTAATAAACTCCTGACAACTCTGAAACTTTATGGAAACACACAAAAAATTTTTATAAAGGAAAAGTGCTAAAAAGTTTTATTTAATAAATTACATGGATCGTATGTTAGTATTTCCTCCTGTGTTTTTGCCTAATATTAGACAGCAAACACATAATATTGTGTCATAATTTTATTATTATTTCTTAATTGCTAACCTGGTCACAACTTTATTAAATCAGTGGTTTGATTGGGGAATTCACATCATTTACCTATAAAGTTTTTTTTATTACTATTCAGGTATTTGGAGACTTGATAATCTTGGTATATTCTTGGTATATCCTGACTATATGGTATTATGTCTCAAGATTATTATGTATTATATCTGAAGCTCTTTAAAAATACGGTTAATGGTTATATTTAGAAATATTTTTATCTAAAGTTTTTTTTAACTTATTTTATTTGGTCTTTACATTTTTCTTGTAATCAATTTCTATCACGTCTTTCACTATAAGAGTATTATTTTTATAAATTAATCATGACCATATTGTTTTGTCACCTGCAGATCAGTTTTTACTTTGCTGATTTGCTGAAAACGTTTGACCAAAATATTTTAACATAAAGATGGACTACATTGGACTTTCAAAAAGGACTGTGACCAGACTGAATAAAATTTCCAGAACTCCTATGCAGAAGCTGACGGGTTTGCAGACTGTGGCTGATCCAGAATCATGTGGAACAGAAATTAACTACATAAGACTGAGTAAATGAAAGGAAACTCTTGATTTTATGGGAATATTGCTGATATTTTAAGGTCCTACTTTCTAGATATAAGAAACCATTTTCCTTTCTCCTAAATTATCTAACTAATGGGTTTAGATATTGTAACTCTTGAATTAGAAGTTCTTGTTGGTAAACTTAGCAAAGTTGTAACTATCATAATCAGATAAGTGTCTGAAGTTCGAGCTATAATTTTACAAAATAGAACAGCATTAGATTTCCTATTAGTTCTCTTGAGGAACAGTTTGTGCCTTAATAGATAAATGTTGCTATGTTTATAGTAATACTCAATCTGAGGTTTTCCAGAGTGTAGTCGCTGCTGAGGCACAGGAAAAGCCATTACTGATGCTGCTTATATATAGACAAACACCTCATGAGATTTATTTCCTTGGTTCAAAAACCTTAGGGTCATGGTTTCATTGGTTGTTTCAGATAATTGGCCTAATATTACTGTGTTTCTATTCTACCTCCTAGTTCGCTGTATGGTGCCTGGGATCTTAAAAACCAGATGGTGCCCAATTACCATTTATTGAGCATTTTTGATCAAAGATTCTATAACAAGATTATGATCCAAAGAAAGGAATGATGAAAGAGTTGTAATTCTCCTGGAATCCAGATTTCTGGCTTTCATGGAAGTTAGGGTAACCCACAGAGGCCATCACCTTTGAGTGTCCTTTTGAACCTCCAAGTTTAAGGAAAACACACACACACACACACACACACACACACATACACACACACAGAGATTCCTGAAGCCACTTTGAGTCAAACAATGTTCCAGATAAACTAGTAAGACCTTTTTGCTCAGGGCATTGTGGTTTTTTTGCACCATTCAGTCAGTTTTGGATCTTTGACTCCAAAGATCAGACTGAGAGCTATGTTTAAGGTAAGTCAGTAATTAGTTTAATCAGTCTTCAAGACAGTGTTGTATGAAATACCTGTCTAAAGTTTGTAATCAAACTGTCACCCTCTGACTATGCAGAAAATTATGTATCTCAAAGAAACCGGGTTCTCAGAGGAGATCAACCTCATCGCTCAGACTCTATTTTGTCTTAGGTTCCACTTCTGCTTCTGAGAAAGTGGCCCATGAGGAGGGGCAGCCTGCCCTTGGGAAGAACACTTAGTATGTTTAACAGCAATTAACTGAAGACCTCTGACAGGAGAGGTCATCTCCAACAGGAGAGGTCTGTGATGTATTATCTTGCTAACCATTAATTCTCTAATGGAAGCTTGGTTATCACATGTTAATTTTTCTATATTTTCTGTTTTCTCTAGATAAACTTTGTGTGTTCTTTAAAGATATGTGTTTTTGTGTGGTGGATCCAACTATACTAATTTAGATGATCTTTTCCAACTGATAGTGAATTTACATGGGCAATCTCTTGTTTAGATTCCTGATGAATGTGTGGGCAATGCACTTTGGGAACTTTAGGATTACCTTTAAATATTCATAGTAATGATGCTAGTAAATGTTGGAAAGGTAATGTTGAGTTGTTACAATTGTAAAATGAGAGTCAGAAGAAAACCCGTTGGTCCAACGCTCAGGGTGGGGTTGGTAGCTTTAATTCCTACTTATGGTATAGTTGAACTGGAGAAATCCTTAAGAAATTTGTCAATCACTCTGGGACAAATAGCAGACAAAGTTGCAAATGCGATGGAAACACAACAGCGATCTGTGACCTCATTAACCAAGGCAGCATGAGATAACAGAATAGCCTTAGATGTTTATTAGCCCAAGAAGGTGTAGTCTGTCCTGTAGCAAATACCTCTTGTTGCACTTAGATAAATAACACAAGACAAGTAGAACAAGATATACATAGAATTAGATTACAAGCTACTTGGTTACACACTGTAACACCCTTACAAACACCAGATTTATTTGTTTGGTTACCATCAGGAATAAGTACATGGGCTAGATCACTATTGCAAGGGGTAGTAATATTCTTAGTCTGCATCCTGATAGTATTAGACACAATAAAACTTATCTTCTGCTGTCTTACACACTAAAAGGCAAAAGAAGGCCTCGGGCTAAAATGTTCATGTACATTGAGTCTGCTCACTTCAGCAAAGCGATTGATGAGAACATTGCTCTTACTTAAGATCCTAGTGAAGAACCAGATGGTATCCGCTGGAAAACCAGCACCGTGAGTTTAAAGAGCCTGCCATGGCCGCCATCTAAGGGCTCCACTAAGTCCAGGTACTAATCATCAGTGTGTTATCTCCAATCTCTGATCAAAAGAAAATAATGATTTAGGAGATAATATTGAAGCTGTTATTCCCTGTCCTTGAGCATAAAGAATGTGACCCAGCTACAGCTGTACTCACAAAAACTCATAAAGACACATCAACTGGGCCCTGAGGTATAAAGACAATAGCTAAGACAATAAAAATCTTTTAGGGAAACATTCACATAAACAGGGCATAAAAGTCACTCTTTCTTTTAATATTTAGTAAATAGTTATAAACCAACAAGACGTCAGTAGCCATAATGAAAGGCCTGGGTCCAACATTTGCCCCTCCCCAAAAATATGCCAAACAATTCTGAGCCAGGCAATAGTTCAAAATGGACACTGGTCTTGAGTGACCAATGTCCAAAAAGAAATGGAAGGAGTGAGACAGAGCCCCCACAGTGTTGTATTAAAAACCCTGTTTCCTTTGCTGGGCTTCCTCCCCCACCCCACCCAGTTTTGCATTTGAATCCTGCTTTTGCTTGGAGGTTATATGTAAACCCCATTGCACCTGTGTAGTATGATTAATAATGTTGCTGACATAACTTGTATGAACTCCCTACTTGTAAACCCCTTTATAAGTAAATTGCCTGCCCACTCCTGGTGAGCAGTCTTGGCAACAGTAGCTCTGACTGACTCCGTTTCCTTGTATGACGAAATAAGTGTGCCTTTCCTGTTCTCCCACCTTGGTCTCTTGTTTATTGGCCAATATGAGTCATGCCGAGCAAGAACCTGGGGTTTCCACCTGGTAATGGAGAGGGAGTTAAATCTGTAGATGGGGGATATTAGACCTCTACTCCTTGGGCTGAGCAGGAGGTAAACTTTCAGGGAGAATTCACACTTGTTCCCTTTACCTTCCCGGAAGCCACCCATGATGTGGCTCCACCGGGTGATTTGAAAAGTTGACATATGGGGTTATGAAATACCAGATTGGCCAACACACACATATACAGGTGTGTTCTAGAGAACTTCAAGGAAACTGGTATTGGAGGTGGAGGATGGATGCATCTTGGCTTCTCCTCCCCTGCCCAGGGCCATTGATTAGGGTATCCAAATCCTCCCAGACACCCCTCAGGGATTCACCTGGGTGCTAGGGAGTCCTCTGCAGCAGAGGACTGGGCAAAAAGTAGGTAATCCAAGGGAGCTGGGTTCTCCAAAGGATCAGCACCCCATGCCCCAATGCTCTGCTGTAGCACAAACAGCTCTACCACCATCCCCTGACACACACACACACACACACACACACACACACACACACACACACACACACACACAC
>NW_004444009.1:2831023-2877805 GCF_000243295.1 Trichechus manatus latirostris
CACACACACACACACACACACACACACACACACACACACACACACACACTTTGCTGTAAATTTGGGGCAGTTCACCATGCATGAGTCAGTGGAAAGACGTGGTCTTTCAAGTCAGTCTATGTGAGTTAACTGGCTTGACCACTTACTAGTTAGTGTGACCATGGACTAAGTTTTCTCTTTAGTAAAATGGGAATAGTAATTCCTGCTTCATAGGTTTCTGTTGTGGATTAAATGAGGTAATACATGTCAGTCAGCAGTACATGCCTAAAACATAGTAGATGCTAAGTAAATTTTAGTTCCCTCTTTCCCAAACCCTCCACCCTTTCTTTCCACCCAGCTCCATGCTGTGGTTGGAGCATGGTGATATTGATGGTGATAACTAGGAATGGAGGGGAAAGGCAGAAGGTATGTGCTACTATAAACCACAATTACCTCCAGATTAAGCATTAAAACATTTATTATTCTTTTTATTCAACGGGACAAATGAATAAGCAGTTTTTAAGAGAAGAGAAGTGCTTTAAGAGAGGAAAGGGAACTAACAGGCAAAACTCTAAGTTAAAAGATGTCCAGTACAGCATCTGAGACTTTGGTAACAGTAGCTGAAGCAAATCACCTTGTCTGCCCTCTGGTGGTTGGTTGGGGCAGTGAGTGGGAAGATTTTTGGTTGGGGACAGTGGTTGGGAAGGTTTCGGTGGCATTTGGGAGACCAGAAGTTGGTCATCTTATAAAAGGAAGACAGTAGGACCTAGGCTTGTGCCCATGTTATATTCTACATGAAGTCAAAGCGGAGAACTTGACAGATATGGCCTAAGGGTACCCAGGTCTACATCCCTGCCACCCACAAATCAGTGAATCTTTGTCTTCAGGGCCTCTTTGTGCTCTTTCACCAGGGAGCCAACCCACTGGGTGGTTTTCTGCTTGGCTTCCTCCCAGCTGTAGAGTGGCTTATATCCCAGATCTTGCTGGGCTTTCTTATAGGAGAAGGTGAACACACTATTTGACAATGTCACCAGGTGGCGGGTGAAGGGGGGTTGATATTTGTAGATTGGGCTCAGCAGGAAGCTCACTATTTCCAGCAGGAAGGCAATCCAGTACCACAGAGATACAGGAAGGGTCATTCTGGAATCAAACTGGAGACCCCATTCTTTGCTCAGGATGTAATTGAAGTTACTATAGCTTCCGTGAGGTGTGTCATCTGAGATGTAGTAGAACTGTCCTCGGATGCTTGGGGCTTTCTTGGGATCCCGCAGGGCTTTTGAGGCCAGAATGTGAGCCCAGGCCACATTGCCAACATAGACTGGGTTGACAAGGGAGTGCCTGGCAAAATCTGTCAGGATGCCATTGTTCTGTAGGGCCTGGTTTATATGTTGACACATGAATGGGTTTCCTTCCCCATAGATATACATGGGCCTTAAGGCACAAGTGTACAAGGTGCCACCATTTTTAAGGGTCCAGCCATCAGCTGCCAGCACAACCTTCTCGGCAAGCTTTTTGCTGTATGGGTATGCAGAGGACCATTTAGATTCCAGATGTTCTTCTTCGTGGCCATTCTGGATGATCTCACTGTAGGAGTTGGGCCCAGCCACTTCTATGGTGCTGGTATAGATGAAGATTGGCACATTAGCCTGGACACAGGCTTCCAACAAGAGCTGGGTACCTGCCCACAGGGAGCACACTCAGTGTCAGGAAATAACCCAAAAGGCCAGCCATGCTCACGGATCATGTCCACCACCCGCTTCAAAGTGTGCTATTTATTACAGATCAGGAGAGTATTCTTCCACGACCTTAGCTGGATCTGGTCATGCCCAACCATAGGACAAATGTGCTTTTAGCGATTTGTCTCCATGGCCCAGCACAGAGTTCATGTTGTTGTTGTTAGTTGCCATCGACCCCATGTGTGCAGAGTAGGACTGCTCCATAGGATTTTCAAGACTGTAGCTTTTCAGAAGCAGATAGCCAGGTCTGTCTTCTGAGGAGCCTCTGGGTGGATTCGAACCACTACCCTTTTGGTTAGTAGTTGAGTACTTAACCGTTTGTGTCACCCAGGGACTCCCATAGGACAAATGTGAAAGTGAAAAGAGATTGACGTTTGGGTACTGGACAGCAGGAATTTCTAGGTTTTTGGGTTTCATGGACCTATGTTTGTGTGTACTTTAATTTTTTAAAAGTACATGTTGTTGTTGTGTGCTGTGGAGTCAATTCCAACTCATAGTGACCCTATAGGACAGAGTAGAAATACCCCTTAGGATTTCCAAGGAGCAGCTGGTGGATTCAAACTGCTGAACTTTTGGTTAGCTGCCTAAGCTCTTAACCACTTTGCCATTAGGGCCCCAAAAGGACACAGTGTTGCCATTTTACATTTTGCTAAGTAAGGCTCTGAAAATTTACCATATATAATTACTATCATGTCATTAAAGACAGGTCATTTTAAATGCAAAAAAATTAAGAGTCAGTAATCTCAGAATGGAGCCCTAGTGGCATAGTGGTTAAGAGCTTGGCTGCTAACCAAAAGGTTGGCAGTTTGAATCCACCAGCCACTCCTTGGAAACCCTATGGGGGAAGTTCTACTCTGTAGGGTTGCTATGAGTCAGAATCCACTTGACGGCAACAAGTTTTGTTGTTGTTGTTGTTTTTAAAATCTCAGAAAATGGACAATCCTAGTTCTTAGCCAAAAAGGGCAGATGAAGAACGTGCTCTCTCTCTCTCACACACATAACTGTATATAGCCAGTACACACCCTTAAAAATACATACTCTTAAGTATAAAATGTATTTTTCTCATTTTGCTGCAGAACAATAAAAACTTGGCCACAAGGGCCATTTTTTGAGATCACTTAGCAAATGGTTGTGGGTTCTGGGAAGATACTGGAGACCTAGACTCTGTTCCTGATTGTGTATTCCCTGTGAAGGCCACTCAAATTCTGGCTCCATTTACCCAGTTATAAAAAGTGTGGGGTGATGGGCCTTCCTTTTACTTAGCAATTCTGGAGCTCTGCGCTGGACTTTTATGGTGTGCTTAGTTGAGATCTGGAGCCCTGGTAGCGCAGTAAGTGCTTGGCAGCTAGCCAAAGGTCAGCAGTTCAAATACACCAGCCTTTCCTCGAAAACCCTACGGGGCAGTTCTACTCTGTCCTGTAGGGTTGCTATGAATCGGAACCGACTCGATGGCAACAGGTTTGGTTTTTCTGGTTTTAGTTGAGATCTGGAAAGTGGAGTGCACCCTCTGGTGGTAATACCTGTAATGAAAGAAACTTGTAGAAGCCCTTCAGCTCTAGAAAGCCTTCCATAGAAGGAGGAAGGAATCTTCCTGGGAAAAGGATTATTTTTTAAATCTTAATTTTCGTGTGTCTTTTGTCCATCTTAAGGTCTTGTGCAATTTAATTTTTCAGAGAAAGCTTTATTTTATTTGAAAAATTTAAATCTAGAGGCAGAGAAAATTTGAAGTTAATTTACCTGTGGAGGAGGAAATAAAGTATTTACTGAAGTATTTAATGAAGTACATATACTTTTTAATACAAAAGCATTTGTGAAGTATTTTCTAAACCTGGAAGTGCTGATGGTTTTAGTAAACTGATGCCGCTAACACTTCTCAGGGAGTTCAAATCCCCTGTTGTTGGGAGCTTTGGGGAGTAGGAATTATGAGTTGTTATTGTGTGCCCTCGAGTCTATTCCGACTCATAGCGACCCTGTAGGATAGAGTAGAGCTGTCCCATAGATTGCCAGGTACTTTCTCCCTCGGAACCGCTGGTGGGTTCAAAGCACCGACCTTTCCATTAGCAGCTGAGTGCTTTAACCATTGCACCACCAGGGCTCCTTAGGAATTATGAGAGAGGGACTAAAAACTAAAAACTGGTTAACCTTAGTACCCTAACAATGTGGGGGTGATTCGAGGTGTGATTAGGTAGAAACTACAAAGGGTCTTTTAGAGGATGGTGCTATTTTAGGATAGAGATCTGTCATGGATTAAATTGTGTCCCCCCAAAAATATGTGTTGTAAATCCTAATCCCTATACCTGTGGTTATAATCCCATTTGGGAATAGGTTTTCTTTGTTATGTTAATGAGGCAGTATTAGTGTAGGGTGTTCTTGAGTCAATCTCTTTTGAGATATAAAAGGAACAGATTAAGCTAGGAGAGATGGGGGAAGATAGATGCCACGCCACGTGAAGATCACTGAGGAACCAAGAAATAAACATTGAAAAAAGACAAGAACTTTCCCTCAGATCCAACAGAGAGAGAAAGCCTTCCCCCTAGAGCTGGTGCCCTGAATTCGAATTTCTAGCCTCCTGAACTGTGAAAAGATAAATTTCTGTTTGTTAAACCCACCCACTTGTGATATTTCATTATAGCGGCACCAGATAACTAAGATATGATCCAGAAACAATTAGCTGCTTTAGAAATGGAGTCTCTGATTAGACTAACTTTGAAGGGCTGGGCAGAGAGGACAGACGGACTAGGAGTTGGAGTGCTGCGGTGCCCAGGAGACTGGCCTCCAGAAACCAAGCCAGAAACCAAGCCAGAAACCAAACCAAGCCTGTTGCCGTTGAGACGATTCCGACTCATAGCAACCCTGTAAGACAGAGTAGAAGTGCCCCATAGGGTTTCCAAGCAGCGGCTGGTGGATTCAAACTGCTGACCTTTTGGTTAGCAGCCTGAGCTTTTAACCACTGAGCCACCAGGGCTCCCTCCAGAGACCAGAGGGATGATATATGCAAAGTCCCTTAAGATAATGTGTTTAAATTTAAAGTAGATTGAAAAGCCAAAATTCAGAAAGAGCCACCAAGTATTTAATGGATGAAGATCTAATGAGGGCATACTTTGGGTACCTGGCTAGGAACTATTCTTTAATAATAGCTCTAGTGGTAAGCCCTTGGCAGCTCAGTGGTTAAGAGCTTGGCTGCTAACCAAAAGGTTGGCAGTTTGACTCCACCAGCCACTTCCTGGAAACCCTATGGGGCAGTTCTACTCTGTCTTATAGGGTCACTATGAGTTGGAATCGACTCGACAGCAGCAGCTTGTTTTTTTGGTTCGGTTTTAGTGGTAAGCTGAAGAGATGTTATCATGGGTAATGGGAAAACCTGGTGGCGCAGTGGTTAAGAGTTTGGCTGCTAACTGAAAGGTTAGCAGTTCGAATCCACCAGGCGCCCCTTGTAAACCCTATGGGGCAGTTCTACCCTGTCCTACAGGGTTGCTATGAGTTGGAATTGACTCGACGGCAATGGGTTTGGTGTTTTTTTGTTTTATTATTGCTAAGAAAATATTGTGGGAAGCCAAGTGCTGGACTATCTCTGTTAACCAGTTTTGCTAGTTCTTCTGAAAAGGATCCTTCTCTTAGGTGGTGAGACAGTTCTGAGTGTTCTCATTACCCTTGTGAGTCCTGTACAGGGAGTCCAGCCTGAAGGCCAGCAGCCCGGAGCGGTGCCCGGAGCGGTGCCCAGAGCTGACTGACTGACTGGGGCCACCTTGTGTCACAGAGCTCTCAGCTCTTGGCCTTACTGTGTGACCACCACCTAAGAGTCACACACAAGGGCTAACGTGTGGCTAAGGAAGCCCCTGTAAGGCCTGGTTTTGGGCTAGGGGAGACAGAAGGTGGTGGCTAGATAGCTAGAATTTGAGGTGAAGTTCATTTGGCTCTTGTTGGGGCGAAAGTAGCTTTCGTAGCCTTTGGAGTCACACAGGCATAGAATTAAATTCTAGCTCTACTACTTAGTACCTGTGGGGCCTTGGACAAGTTACTTAAATTTTCTAGGCCCCAGTTTCCTTGTCTCCAAAGCTGAGGATAGCAGCCTTGAAGTCTTCCAGTTGATGTTGTAGTTGTGTGCCGTCGAGTCAATTCTGACAGAGGAGAACTTCCCCGCACGGTTTCCTAGGCTGTAATGTTTACAGGAGCAGACAGCGAGGTCTTTTCTCCTGCAGAGCGGCTGGTGGGTTTCGAACTGCAGACCTTTCTGTCAGCAGCGAGCACTTAACCATTGTGCCACCAGGGCTCCTTTCTCAGTTGACAGTGATAAGCAAAAGTATTTGGCACAGAACACGGAGCAGGTGTTCAGTGATGAGGGTTTCTCTTCCCTTCCTTATCCTGTTTTCTGATCCTCATTTTCTCACCTCGCTCCATTCCCTCCCCCACGTACCATACCTTTCAGATTGATGTTCATAATGGTCTCTCTCTGAATGGTTCCCATTATGTCAATGATAGAGGCAGAGTGAATGACAACTGAGATGCCCTGGCAGGCTCTCTTCAGGCACTGCTTATCCAGGATGTCTGCTTCCAGCATTGTCAGCTTGACCTTGTGCTTGAGCTCTGTGTGAACACAAGTCAGGTTATTTATAGGAGCCTTGGTGGAGCAATGGTTAAGCTCTGAGCTGCTAACCGGAAGGTTGATGGTTCAAGCCCACCAGCTGCTCTGTGGGAGAAAGCTGTGGCAGTCTGCTTCTGTAAAGATTTACAGCCTTGTAAATCCTGTGGGGGCAGTTCTACTCTGCCTTTTAGGGTTGCTATGAGTTGGACTTGACAGCAATTTTTTTTTTTTTTTTCTCCTGGATCTGACCAGGAAAGTTTCCTGATAAAGGTGGCATTTTACTTAGGTCTTCAAGGACAGGTAGAGTAGGGGGAAGGGCGTGCGTTCCAGATGGAAAGAAAAGTAAACTGAGACACAGAAAACAGGATGTGTCGCACTTCTTGGGAAAGAGCAAACAAACATCTGTTTACATCCCATCTCATTCCAAAAAAGGAATTTGAGCAGTGAGGAGCCAAGTGCCTGAACATAAAATTTGTTAGGCAGAAGCCAAAAAACCAGACTTTGCCTGTCCATTGTGCTACCTGGATTTTCGCTATTGGGGAACTATTCCTTTAGGTTAAGCATTGCCCATTCTTGGCATCAGCTATTAGATTGGAAATATTGCTGAGACATAAGGATTATGAAGTTATTGTGGGTCATGTGTGAATTTGCTTATCAGAGATACCGTGGAAGTAGAGGGGGAGGAAATAGGACATTTGAAGAGATCAGAGAAGAGTAAAGGAAAAGTAGAGAGATGGGTGCAGACCCCGATCCTGTGCATGGAAGACAGGGTCCTCTGAGCATCCGGGGTCTGCATGGAGACACCCAATCCCTCAGGGCAAGGGATGGTGGCACACAGAGGGGAAATGGGAGAGACCGAAGACTCATTTTGCTAAAAGTCAGCCCATGGGCCAAGTGATGGGGCCTCTGTGCCCAAGACTCTAGTCTGAGCTCCACTACCCATTAATCAGATGGCCTCGGGCAAGTTGCTGTACCTTTCTTGACTGCTGTTTCCTCATCGTCCAGACGGGTGTGACCCCTTTCCTACCCTCCTCACAGAGCTATTTCGAGAATCCAGGGATGAAACAGGTTGGAAAATACGCTAGAAATCCAGCTTTTGCATTTGCACCAGGGGCAACAATTTGGGAAAAGAGCAATGAGCTGCTGCAGCCAATCTGAAGCCACTTTCTTTGTGGTGATTAGGAACAAAGACAAATGGTAGAAAAGATGTACAAGAAATCCAAAAATGGCATGCCAGGCTCACATTGCCTCTCATTCTAAGTGCACTTGTTCTCCCTCTCTCTTTTACACACACACACACACACACACACACACACACACACACACACACACACACTCAGCTTCACTTCACTTTCTTTTATTTCATCCCCACTGGAGAAGCTAAGTGAGCCACACAAAGACTAGGGTAATCAAGAGGGCAGGGACCCACTGGTGGGGTCTTCAGGTTAATGGTGCTTGCCTGCCCTTTGTGGATATTGCACAACAAGTGCCGAGTCAAAAATCTTCAGAGCATTAAAGAGTTATAGACAACGGGAGTTCTGAAGTGTGATTTTCTAGATGAGAAAAGAGGCCTAGAAGCCGAAGTGGCTAGCCCACAACCACACTCTCTAGTTCTGGATCAGTGCCAAAATTCAGTCTCCTGACAGTCTAGCGTCTTTTATACCAAGCCACTCAGGGTTTCCCTTCTGATGCTTTTGGAAATGGGATTAGCCTTGATTTGGCTACAACTTTCCTTAATTTGCTAGACAAGAGCCCCTCTCCCCACATCCACATGGGGCTTAAGATATAGCCATACACCCACGTCTTGAGTTCACTTACTAGAAAATTCTTCTTGCAATTCCGGTCTGAAGACCTTGTCCAGGGCTCGGATCTCCTGCAGCTCCTTCTCCTCTGCCAACAAGCTGACGATCCTCTGACCCAGAAACCCTCCTGCTCCTGTTATAAGGCAGCTCCACCCAGTCATGGTCAACCTAGGGCACCAAGAGACTCTCACCAGGAACCAGAAAATGCTGGAGGTCAGCTTTGATTATAGGCTGACACTGGAGAGGACTGAAAAGAAAGGCCAAGTTGTTACAGACAAAAAATGTTTTGTTTTCTCCCCTCTTTCCCCCAACCCCCCACCCCCGCACAAAAAATCCCATGCCCCCACCACCACTACTTGGAGTTGAAAGAAAATGAAAAAGCTGTAACCTGATAGATTGTGAAGAGCCAGAAGAAACAGCTTGGGTTCTGGTCTCCTCATCTCCTAAAGGCAGAACTGGACCTTTATGTGCTATGGCCTCTGGCTCAGCCTCTTCACCTTGAAATTTTACTTACTACATAATCATTGCTCCGCCCTCCTCCAACATCCCCCCTCCCAAAAGAGAAATGTTTACCTTTTACATCTCATTCTTCCCAGGCACGGGAACTGAATGCAAGCCTCAAGGCCACACAGCATGAGAAAAACTCTTGGTTTTTGCCTCAACAGGATATCGGTCTGATGATACAAGCTGTCTGTGAGCCACGAGCCACAGTCTGTGAACTTAAACTAGACTCGGAGAAATCTCCAAGCAACATGCTCATTTTGGCCTTGTGCAGTTAATACATTTGAAGAAAAAATCCCCTTGAGCACATTGTCTTGTCTCTCAGAGTACTGTTTGAAATGTTGCTGCCATCTTGCAAAGTTTAGAAATGTGCAAACGTGGTACCCCTAGTCACCAAGTCTTATATGAATTGACTTTCTTTCCAATTCTATAGATTCAAAACCCTAATTTCCCCCTGAAGAGCTCTGGGTTCATGGAGGAAGAGATCCTCGAGGGGAAACTATCTAATTATGTGGCCTAATGTCATAAGAATAGCAATTTGTAGTCTTGTACCACTTGGCTCTTCTTATGGAAGATTGCATTCACCCCATATTCTGGCCGAAAAAACACCCTCAGCAGATTCCTGAACTGAAGATGCTGTGTACGAAAATACCACTACCATAAGCTCCTCAAGACACTACATTTCCTCTACTTTAAAAAATTGAGGTGTAATTTACATGCATTAAGATGTCTAGATTTTGGGAAAATGCAGAACAGAATTTCAAATTGTTATGGACTCCAGACTTTCTGGAGCCACGGGGGCTGGAATGTAAAGTAACTAAAACAAATGGAAGGAATGATAAAATAAAAGAGCTGAACAGCGGATTTCAAAGGCAAGTCTAGAAGACAAAGAAAAGTATTAGAATAAAATGTGCAAAGACCTGGAGTTAGAAAACCAAAAGGGAAGAACGCATTTGGCGTCTCTGAAGCAGAAAGAACTGAAAAAGAATTCAAGCCTCGAGTTGCAATATTGAAGGATTCTATGGGCCAAATATTGAACAACACAGGAAGCATCAAAGGAAGATGGAAGGAATACACAGAATTACTGTACCATAAAGAACTGGTTGATGTTCAACCATTACAGGAAGTAACATGATCAAGAGTAGATGGTACTAAAGGAAGAAGTCCAAGCTGTGCTGAAGACACTGGTGAAAAACAAGACTCCAGGAATTGACGGAATACCAATTGAGATGTTTCAACAAATGAATGCAATGTGCTCACTCATCTCTGCCAAGAAATTTGGAAGACAGCTACCTAGCCAACCAACTGGAAGAGATCCATATTTTTGCCTACTCTGAAGAATGGCTATCCAACAGAATGTGGAAATCATTGAACAATGTCATTAATATCACATGCAAGTAAAATTTTGCTGAAGATAACTCAAAAGTGGTTGTAGCAGTACATCTACAGGGAACTGCCAGAAATTCAAGCCAGATTCAGAAAAGGACGTGGAACGAGGGATATCGTTGCTGAGGTCAGATGGATCTTGGCTGAAAACAGGGAATACCAGAAAGACTTTTATCTATGTTTTATTGACTATGCAAGACTATGCAAGATTCCACTGAAGCTCGTCCTCTGATTGCTCCCCTGGCCATAGTCCCTATGGGTCAGCCTAACCGTGCCTGGATATTACTCTTACCCAGGCGCTGCTTTAAGCTCTGCTTAAGTTTTAATGTTTCCTGGACAGAGGGTCTATTCTCCATCTGCTGGGCCAGTTTCTGTTTTTGGCACTGGCTAGCTGTTGTTGCTGCACTGAAGCCCGAATATTCACTGGCATCAGCTGTTTGTTCTTCAGCATATTAGTAAAGCTTCAAGGTCAAACAAAATGTATCTTTAGATAAAAACTTTATTACAAAACATTTATTGGCATGTTCATGGCTTGCTAGACCAGGAGCTCTAGATCCCACAAACTTTAAGTAAAGTGGTACACTTAGATTAAGGTTGATGTGGGTTAAAGACGCCTCTGTTTCCACAAACTTGCAAGAATCAGAAACTTAGAAACGCAGCTAAGTGCAGTACATTCAATCAAAAGTGATAACAAGGGCTCAGGTAACAGCTTTTAGAGAAGTGGAAGGTATGAAAAACACGCAATAAGCAAATATGATGACAAGAGACAGAAGATGTAGCTTCAAAGACAAACAAAGAAACCTAAATCCTTGGGAGGCCTGAGAGTGCATTCCAAGAGCAAACATGAGGAAAGACTAGAGCATCTTCAAAACCCATGGAAATATTACCAGTTGTTGAGTCAATTCTAACTTATGGTGACTCTATGTGTGTCAGAGTTGAACTGTGCTCCATAGGGTTTTCAATGGCTGATTTTTCGTAAGTAGATTGCCAGGCCTTTCTTCCCAAGCCATGATATTTTCAATTGCCTCATATGCATGCGAAAGCTAGACAATGTATAAGGGAGACTGAAGAAGAATTGATGCCTTTGAATTATGGTGTTGGTGAAGAATATTGAATATAATATGGACTGTCAGAAGAATGAACAAATCTGTCTTGGAAGAAGTACAGCCAGAATGCTCCTTAGAAGTGCCTTACATTCTTTGGACATGTTAACAGGAGGGACCAGTCCATGGAGGACCTCATGCTTGATAAAGTGGAGGG
Organism: Trichechus manatus latirostris; assembly: GCF_000243295.1. NCBI lineage: Eukaryota > Metazoa > Chordata > Mammalia > Sirenia > Trichechidae > Trichechus > Trichechus manatus. Next base: position 2,842,270 of record NW_004444009.1, read on the forward strand.
TCAGCAAAAAAGAGGAAGATCCTCAACAAGATGAATTGACACAGTGGCAGCAACAATGGGTTCAAACACAGCAAAGATTGTGAGGATGGCACAGGACCCGGCAGTGTTCATTTTGTTGTACGTAGAGTCGCTATGAATGGGAACCAACTTGATGGCACCTGACAATAACAGTAAAAAATGTCTGCCTTGAACTTGATGCTCTTTTAAGAACTATCTACTTGGGCTCAAAGTAACATCAGAAACTCGAAAGATTAGGTAGGAATCTTAGGGGCCAGTGAGTTTATGTTAATGAGGAGGAACAACTCAGAAAATGAGGATGAGAATGGTTGCATAACTCGAAGAATGTAATCAATGTCACTGAATTGTACATGCAGAAATGTTGAATTGGTGTATGTTTTGCTGTGTATATTCTCAAAACAATAACAAAACAAAATTTTTAAAAAGAGGAAAAAAAAAAAGAAGTCCAGATCTTAAGTGTTTAGCTCAATGACCCTTGACAATTATGTACACCTACTAGCCATACCCCCCCAAACAAGGTATAGGATATTTCCTTCACCTTAGAAAGTTCTTTCCTACACCTTTCCAGTCAATTTCCATCCCTCTATGCACCCCAGAGACAACTACTTTCAGATTTTTATTCCCACAGTTATTTTCCTTATTTTTTCTTCTATAATTTTTATGGTTCTAGATGTAATTTAAATATATAATCCATCTGAAGTTTTTTTTTGTGTTTGGAGAACAGAAAAACTAAATGTTGATTTTCTCTATTGTTTGTCAGTTTTCTATGTCATCAGTTTCCTTTATTTTATTTTTTATTGTGGTGAAAATATACAGAATTAAAACATATGCCCATTCAACAGTTTCTACATATACAACTCAGTGATACTGATTACTTTCTCCAAATTGTCAAATCATTCTTGCTATCATTTTCCAAATTATTCCACCAACATTAACATAAACTCAGTGCCCCATAAGCAAAACCTCCCCCTTTCTCCTCCCTCCCACGTTGGTAACCACTAATAACTTTTGTTTTCTATATATTTTCTTAAGGTGCCTTGGTGGGTCAAACCCACTAGCTGTTCTGCAGGAGAAAGATGTGGCAATCTGCTTCCATAAAGATTACAGCTTTGGAAACCCTATGGGGCAGTTCCGCTCTGTCCTATATGGTCTCTATGAGTCGGAATCAACTTGACTGCAATGGGTTTGGATTTTTTTTGTTATATATTTGCTTATTTAGTATAAGTGAGATCATACAGTTATTTCTCCTTCTGCAACTGACTTACTTCACACAGCATGATGTTTTCAAAGTTTATCCGTGTTGTGGCATGCATCAGGACTTCATTTCTCTTTATGGCTGAATAATATTCCATTGTATGTATATACCACATAGTTTCTTTTATTTTTATTATTTGCTTTGGGTTTAATTTACTCTTCTTTTTCTAGGATCATATGGTAAAATCTTAGATAATTGATTTTACACTTTTCCCTTGTTCTAACATAAACATTTAAAGCTATAAATTTCTCACTAAGCACTACATTAGCTGCATCCAACAATTTTGATGTGTTGTGTTTTTATTATAATTCAGGTAAAAATATTTTCTAATTTTCCTTGGAATTTCTTCTTTGACCCATGAGTTATTTAGAAGTACGTTGCTTAATTTCTATAACACTGGGGATTTTCTATGTATCTTGTTGTTATTATTGATTTCTAATTTAATGCCATTGTAGTCAGAATATATATTCTGTATGATTTTGCTTCTTTGATATTTATGAAGTCTTGTTTTTTAGTCCAGTATATAGTGTCATTATGAGTCATAATTGACTTGACAGCAATGGATTTGTTTGTTTTTTAAAAATTTTATATGGTCTATCTTGATGAACATGCCATATGCACTTGAAAAGAATGTTTTCTGCAATTGATGGGAGTCCAAAAAAAAAAAATCAAACCTATTGCTGTCTATTCCAATTCATAGCCACCCTATAGGACAGAGTAGAAGCAGCTGGGTTTCCAAGAAGCAGCTGTTGGATTCAAACTGTAGACCTTTTGGTTAGCAGCCAAGCTCTTAACCACTGCACCACCAGGGCTCCACTGATGGGAGTAGTGGTCTACAAATGATTGGATCTGATGCCCTATTCTGGCCCCCCCTCACTCCCCCCAACACACACACTGTTGTGGACATCCTGCTCTTTCTACTTAGAGTCTGACTCTCAGTGCCTCGAACACACTTGCTTAGGAAAGATTGACCGTATGTACCAAGTTGTAGCAGTTTCTTCTCTGACACTATCAGCACTACCTAAAGGCCCTTGGTCTTGCTGAGACCTTTGGAGCTCTAACTGAAGCCACTCAAATGCATTATACACCTTTGTTTGCTATAGTGGATGCTGTAGTGTACATACAGATCCCCCATCCTATTCCGGAGTGGGATACTCATTCCTCCAGCTACTGAGAGTATTAGAGGCTGATAGCTTTCAGCTGGTCTCTCTGGGAATTGTCTTCAGCCAAAGAGAGCCACCTTGCTCAAGGTCACATCCCCTCCCATAGGGCTGCCTGCATCCAATGACTGGTCCATGATGGAATATAAAGGCTTGGCACATTTGCCTCAAGGTGGAACCATCCCAGATTCAGAGCTCCTCATGGGATCACTTGAGGCTTTTGTTGTAACTACAATAGATGACTTGATGTATACCATGGTCAGGACACTGCTGGGACCTCAGTGTGAGTCTGCATTCCAGTGAAGGGACACTGGCCTCCTTTATTCTATTTTTGTATAAAAACACGCTTTGTCAGTGGAGAAATACATGGGCTGTTGGTGTCAGTTTAGGTTTGGAATGCCAGCTGTTTGCAAGAGTTGTACTGGAAAGTCAATTGCCTAGCACCTGCAGTCCTTAGGGCTCTTGGGAAATTTCCCCTTTTGCTTGGGGGAGGAAGCCACTGGTTCCATGGGGAGCTGATATAGGGTATAGTCCCTGCTGCTTGGAAAAACGGAATACCTATTCCTGGCTAGCTTGTTAAACTCTTTGGTCACTTTAGGACAATTATGCTCCTTGTGCCACAAATTTACCTAGAGAGGCATGTGATGATTTTTAAAGCCACAGGACTGAATAAAATCATCTAGGGCAAGAGTGTTCATGGATAAAAGAAAAAGTCTCTGGAATGAACCCTGCCACAGACATAACAGCACTTAGAAGTGGAACAGAGGAGGAGAAGCTAATGAGAGTGAGCTAAGGAGAGTAAGCATGAGTGGTGGGAGGCAGGAGGAAAATCAGGAGAGTATGGTATTCTGAGGTCCCTGGGTGGTACAAACGGTATGTGGTCAGCTACTGACCAAAAGGTTGATGGTTTTAATACAACCAGGGGGGCTACTGGAGAAAGGCCTGGCAATCTACCTTCATAAGATCACAGCCGTTGAAAACCCTATGGTGCACAATTCTACTTGGAAACATGTGGTGCCACTATGAGTTGGAACAGACTCGATGGCAGTGGGTTTGGTTTTGACTTACCGCATTGAGAAAATCAAATAAAGTTTCCAGAAGGAGATGGTAGTCAGCTGTGTTGAATTCTGCTAGGGCATCAAATGCAATGAGGCAGAGAATTGACCACTGGTTTTGGCAACGTTAAATTCATAAATAACCTATCAAGAACAGTTTCCATGGATAGGGGCTTGAAAGTCCAATTGGAGTGTGTTGAGGAACAAATGAAAAGAAGTGAAGACAGTGACTGAAAAAAAAGTGTTCAAGAAGTTTTGCCACAAAGAGCTCAGTAAAAAGATGTGTTATCCTGTGGGGTTGGGGGTTTGTTGTTGTTGTATTGTTTTAAAATGAGCTGCTCCCTTTATTGTTTAATCCCTAGCACTAACACAGTGCCTGGTACATAGTAGGTGTTTAAAAATTGTTAAATGTTTGACTGAATGAAGTGCCTGTGTCTTATACATCTTTAATGTCCCTATTGGAATTAGCACAATATCTGACACATAGTAAGAGCTTAATAAGTGTTTGCTGAATGGATAAATGAATGGAAGAATGGGTGAAAAATCAAGGACTCTAGAAGGTCTTAGTGCTTATGAAATCCTTGTGGACTAACCATAAGAGGAAATAGAAGAGAGCAGTGACTACAAAAAAGAAGGTACTAGAAGGCATCCCATACTAATGGGAGGTTAGGAGTGTTGCCTCTGTCAAAGTAGCATGACATGGAGAAGGAATTTTCTTCCTATGTAAAGGATGGGCATAAATGGGTTCCCAAGTATTGGAAGTGTGCTTAAAGAGCAGTTGTCATAAGTCAAGAAGAACGGACTGCACACTCCACCATACAGGGAGGGCTAGGGCCACAGCTTGTTGGTTTTATAAGGACAACTGGGCTGCCTTTCCCAGGAAGGTCTTGGGAATGAGAAAGGAAAAAGCTATAATATTAGGGATCTCTTCCCCATCTCCCATCACCTACTCTGCCTGCCAGTTATCTTGAGGGAGAGACCACAAGGATGCCATTCAGGTGTGTGATCCACAGGCTGACAATGATGATGTGGTAGGTAGCCTCCAAGGTGGCTGTAATGATCTACACTGCTTGGTATTCATACCTTTATACAATCCCTTTCTCTCAAGTGTGGGATGAACCTAGCGACTTGCTTCTAACCAATATAATATGGAACAGGTGGTGGAATGTTGGAGCCCTGGTGGCACAGTGGTTTGGAGCTTGACTGCTAACCAAAAGGTTGGCAGTTTGAATCCACCAGCCACTCCTTGGAAACAATATGGGGCGGTTCTACTCTGTCCTATAGGGTTGCTATGAGTTAGAGTCAACTAGACGGCAATGGGTTTGGTTTTGGTTTTTTTGGATGGGATATCACTTCCATGATTTGGTTAGAAAAGATCATGGCTTCCATCTTGCTAGTAGACTCTTTTTCTTGCTGGCTTTGATGAAGCAAGCTGCCATGTTGAAGACCAGATGGCAGGAAACTGAGGGCAGTCTCTGGCCAACAGTTAGTGAAGAACTGAGGCCCTCAACCCAATAGCCTTTGAGGAACCAAATCCTTCCAACAATCACGTAAGTGAGTTTGGAAGCAGATCTTTCCCCAGTTGAGCCTTCATATGAGATCCCAGCCCTGGTCAACACCTTGATGGCAGGCTTGTGAGAGACTCTGGCAGAGGACCCTGCTAAGCCATGCTCAGATTGCTGACACACAGAAGCTTAGAAAATAAATATGTGTCGTCTTAAGCTGCTAAGATTTGGGCAGTTTGTTACACAGCAATAGAAAACTAATACAGGGGGATTGTCAAACAGTGGTGGAGTGCTGATCTGGTGACTGAGCACAAGCAGAGCCTAGCATTACAAAGCTGCAGTCAGATCCCTTCTCTGTGGAAATATCTGAGTGAAATCCTAAGGGGTACTAAGGGGAGACCTGTGTTCAGGTCTTGATTCTATCACAAATTTGTCGTGTGGCCTTGGGTATGTCACTGAATCCCTCTAGATCTCAGATCCTTCACCTAAAATATAAGAGGATTGGTTTAGAGCTCTTGTAATTCCAGAGAATCCAGTAGAAAAATGAACTCAGAGTAGATTGTTAGAGGTCTTCATTCAGGACGGTTATTTGGAATGCTGATAGCTAAACACTAATTTCAGGCACTAATCTACTTCATAAATTATGATGCTGGTCAGAAATATGGCTTTACTTGGCAAACCTATTGACAATTAGCTCTTTGAGAGCAGGATCCATGTCTTGTTTATCTTTGTATCAAACCAAATGCTTGGCACATAGGCATTTAATAGATAACTGCATAGATGGTTAAATGAAAGAGGAATGAAAGAATGATATTCATGCTTCTATGAGCAAGATTTAAATCTCTTAGGGGGAAAATATAAAGCAGACTCAACACACTCCGCTATAATAAAATAGGGTTCTTTGCTGTATTAGGACTCAGTGAGAGTAGGAAGTAGGAGCTTAATCTAGTGTCAGAGAATGGAGAGCACAGCTATTCCTCTTTGATGCAAATAAGATACTGAACTCATTACTACAGTTGATCACAGTATCCGTGACAGAAGAAGCCTTGGATTTGCATTCCTTTTGCAGCAACAAAGCAGTCTTCTCTTTACTTCAAAGCCTGGACTCAAGGCTTCTGGTCAGGACTGATTGATTGGAACCTTGGAATGTTCATTTAACTCTTATGACACATACTCCTTGATGATCTACTGTACCGAAGACTTTGGATTTTTCTGATCTTGGTCTTCATATTCAATCATCTGAAGGTTCTCACAGACATTTTCTCTTATCTTATTTCTGGGCTACATGTGTTCAGAGCAATGATTGTTTTGGTACTCAGGATTATAATATTTGTTTCTTTCCTATGGGCGTATTTTTTTCAACTTTGTTTATTCAGTCTTCAAAATGTGTCCTTTGGACAGTGAAGAGAGAGGAGGTGACAGGAAATAAAAGGAGCCAGGGCTGGGACTCCATGATATCTTATTCAATTTAACCTAAGTTTATTGCTTCTTCTGTTTTGTCTGTACTCTGAGTGGACCCTGGGATTCTAGTTTAGTCTTAAGTCAACCCTAATCAGAAGGAATCAAGGGTGTTAAGGCCTACTTTGTTTCTGTGACCATTGGACTTTTGAGTGGAGAAAGAATCTCTGGGTCCACACTACTGAATCACCCCAATGCAGGAACAACTTGGTCTCTGGAGTTAGAGGAAGCTCTGGATTGTGGATGATGACCCAGAGACTTCACAATTCTTTTGGTTCAATTAAAAAAACCATTTGTAGTGGGCTGACTGTGCTAGGGTCTGATGGGCACTAAGATGAATGAAACATAGTCTTTGCCCTTAAAGAGCTGAATTCTAGTATGGAAAACAAATATGAAAAGATGGCTTCAATATGGGCCACTGTGGGTTTAGCCTGACGCAGAGACAAAGCCAGCTGGGGCCATCTACCCCTGGGTCTTGGCCGGGGTAGGATTGGGTACAGTGTAGATTGGTAAGTCAAAATTTTCCCCTAGTTCTCGTCTTCATCCTCAACTTTATTTTCCTCCTTGTTCTTTAAAAAACCGTTCTTTTTTTAAAAAAAAAACTCTGTAGAAAACATGTATTACTTATTGTAAATAGTTTAGAAACTAAAGGAAAATGTAAAGAAGAAAAATTAAAAATCATACCCAGGAGATAACCATTGTTAAAATGCCAGTGTGTTTCCTTTTTTGCCTTTTTGTTTGTGTGATTTTGTGCTTGTGTGTTTGTGTGAAGGCATGTGTGTTTGTATGTGTGTTGCATTAGGATCATAGTAGATATACTTTTATATCTTGCTTTTGGGACTTAGCCGTATTTAAGAGCATTTCCCATGTCGTTAATATTCTTGGACAACATTACGCCTTCGTGCTATTTCATCAATGAATGTATTATAAATCCCTGGTGCTGCAATGGTTAAGTGCACGATTGCTAACTGAAAAGTTGGCAGGTCATACCCACCCAGCAGCTTCACAGGAGAAAAACCTAGAGATTTTCTCCCATAAATATTACAGCCTAGAAAACCTTATGAGGCAGTTCTACTCCATTACATGGGGTCACTGTGCATCGAAAATCAACTCTACGGCCCCTAACAGCAACAACCTAAGTCTTTCAACTATTTCCTTATCATTAGGTATTTAGGTGATTTCTTTTTTTTTTTTTCACTATTATAAGTAATCTTGAATTCATCCTCACACATAGTCAAAAGAGAGCAAATAAAAGCAATAATGCAATATCACTTTATACCATTCTATTAGATTTGGAATTACAATGTTAAAAAAAATGCAAGGTAGATAGTCATACCCCTTCAACTAGCTGCCTTCTCTCCTTGGGGATTTCTCTCGAGTTTCTTGAAAAGAATATTATCCCTTCACTGAACCCAGTTTGAAAACCACAACTAATGTAGCAAGTATTAGAATAGCTGAATATTACCAAGTGTTGGTAAAGATGTGGGGAGATAGGCATGCTATTTGTGGAAGTGTAAATTGATGCAAATTTTCTATCGATTATTTGACAAAATATATAAATATTTTAAAGTTTACATATTTTACCCAGCAAGTCCATTTCCAGAAATTTATTTTAAGGAATGATCAGATAACAGCAGAAAGATGTATGAACAAGGAAATTTATGGTGACCTTGATATATATCCATATTCTTTAAGATGGAAGGTCTAAATGGTCCATTGTTGAATGAAAAAAAGCAGTTTGCAAAACAGCGTATATACTGCAGTTCCATCAATGTAAAATTATGTTGAGTATGAACAATATCTTATTTGTAATAAAATAAATAGCTATTTTTATTTTGGAAAAAAGGGAGGGAACTTAATAATTAATATCTTTGCATATACATGTTTATCTTCTAAAATAAGCCTCATTAGGCTAGAAACTGCTGTTTTTCACTTGCCACTGTATCTTTTTTTTGTTGTTGCCATAATTCAAATATAAATAGTTTATTGAATAGCTGATTCTTATAGTCAAGTGGTCAGTCATTCAGAATTCATCAAAAACACTGAGTTTGTACTTAAACATACATATTCAAATAAAATCAGAAAAAGAAAAAAGTGAGTCTCTTAAAGCAGCCAATAGTTACTGCAGTGGACTATCAGAGGTAGACCAACTCTCTGCGCACAGTCTTAAATATCAGCCGCGGCATCCTGAGAAAGCCGATGTCATGCAAGGTCAGGTTCCCATAAACCAGGTTATCTAAAGCAGTGTGCTGCAACATGTCATCTCCAGATCAAGAGCAGCAGCAGGTAGGTAGGTGATTGTTAGAAAAACAAATTCTCAAGCCCCATCCCAAACCTTCTGAATCAGACACTTGTGGATCTGGCCCTGAGATCTGTATTTTAACAAGCCCTCCAGGTGATTCTAATGAACCACTGAAGTTTGTTTGTTTTTTAATAATTTATTTTTTGTGTGGTTGTTATTGTTGAGAATACACACAGCAAAACATACACCAATTCAATAGTTTCTACATGCAGTGACATTGATTACATTCTTTAAGTTGTGCAACAAGTCTCACCCTCTTTTTCTGAGTTGTTCCTCCCTCATTAATATAAGCCATTGTATCTTCAGAAGATAGAATAATGCTTGGTACACAGTAGGAATTCAACAAACAGTTGAATAAATGAATGAACACAACACTTATCTCGTAATGGTAAATTCTCAAAAGTAGATTTATTGGGTAAACTAGAGTGTGAATTTTGTTTGTGTTTTTACCATATACACATATTGCCAAATTACTTTCCAGGAAGTTGTTTCAAGGTACTCTCTACCAATAGTGTATGACAATGCTAGTTTCATGATTAAATTCTATTTATCATTCTCTTCTGTTGTCATACACAGAATCCTTATTGCCAGCTACCTCCTAGTTCCCTAATCACCCACAACTGGGTAGAGGCTGGATCAAGATGGCATATGGTACATCTATCTGCATATAGGAAGCTCTACAAATATTTTTTGCTAATAATGAGCCATTTACTCCGTGTCAATGCTTTACATATATTGTTTAATATTCATGATGACAATCCAAGAAGATTGGACAAAAACATTTCAAGTCCAGTCACACACCTTGAGGACAGTAGAGCCAGAATCCAAGTCCAGGCAGTTTGACCCAAGCGACTTCAAAGCTGATCTTTATCAGTACACAACGTTCATCTTTTAGAAACTTAGTATTCTGTTCACTTGCTGAAAACTTTCCAGTGGAGAAGATTTCTTTGCCGTCTTAACCCATGCATAACAATGTAGGACATTTCTAGGGGTCAAGACATTCTTTCTGAGGTTTAATCTGAATCTCTTCAGGTGACTGTGGGTATTCCCTTGGTTCATGCTTCTGTGACAATGGAGAACACTAGCCTTTTGGCACTATCTTTATAACATCCTTATCTCTCTTAGATTCTTGCATTTAGCCCTCTGAGTCCAGAAGAAAAAGTAACTTAAAAAATACTACACACATGTGCCTAAGATCCAAAGATAGCAGTTAGCTCCTAATGTAGATGTATTCAAGGGGGAGTTTATACTTTTTTTTTTTTTTTAAATATAAGCTAACCACATGTCTGCATACAAAATTGCTTTAATAGCATATGCTATTGTGATTTGTTTCATTCTTGCACCATACAAATCTGGAATGACTTAACCAAGTTCTCAGCTGGTGATTTCAGGTGATTCAGGTGATTTCAAGGCAGAAGAGATGACCTGGCCTTTATACTTACTTACAAGTTCCTGTAATAACTACAGTTATTACAGGAAACTGGAGGGAGTTTAGTAGTATGTTTACCAGCCAGCAAGATGATCAGAGCATGAAAAAAAAATCTGATTTATAAGATTGTGGTGGGTTGGTAGAAAGGGTGAGTGTTATCATACCAGTGTTTTCTCTGGTTTCAAACCTTACCTCCAAGGCTGCTTATTTATTCTTTTGCATCACAAAGGACAATTTGGCACTTAGAGAGTCTCATTTTATTTCTAATGGGAGGAGAATAATGAGACCAGAGTTGTGGATTTAACACAAAATGAAAGGAAGCTGAGACAATTTTGTGCAAATAAGGCAGTAGAAGAGTGTCCCAATAATTCACAGGGAGCTTTAACTTCATTCAACGGGATGCGAGCTTAGAGACTATCTACCTCAGCAACTTCATATTAGAGATGGAAAACCAAGGCTTACATCTGTAAAGTGATATGCCAAGAACCAAAGGATTCTTACTCTCAGTTGTCACATATCCTTTTCACCAAACAAGAATTATAGTGCAACAAGATAACAGGTACACCATGTTCACTCCACTTTAATGACAACTCCAGTGATATGGTGAATTGCTCCAATCCAGTGACACAGGAATTATTCTAATTAAATGTAAAAAAAGAAAAGGTAGTAAGTAAAACCTGGGAAAGGCAGAACCTGTATAAGGTGGAAACCTCTCAGAGAAGGAACATTGTATAATGTTTTCCTCACAAAACATTAGCCATTATTTTTTCATATGTTTGTTTGGTTTTCTTGACCCATCTCTTTCACCTTTGGAGACTCCAATTACACATAAATTAGGTCACTTAAGTTGTTCAACAGCTCAGAGATGCTTTGCTTATTTTTTTTTAGTCTTTTTTCTCTGTGTGTTTCATTTTGGATAGTTTCTATTGCTATTTCTTTAACTTCCCTTGTCTTTTCTTTTTTAGTGCTTAATCTGCTTTTATTTATTTATTTTTGGCTAATGTTTTCTTCAAGGAGGCCTGGTGACGTAGTGGTTAAGCACTACCAGACGTTCTGTGGAAGAAAGATGAGGCAGTCTGCTTCTGTAAAGATTACAGCCTTGGAAACCTAATGGAACAGTTCTACTTTGTCCCATAGGGTCACTATGAGTTGGAATTGACTTGACAGCAATGGGTTTGGTTTGACTTAATGTTTTCTTCAAATCTGATGAAAACTTTATATCCACAGCACTAAAAAGCTCAACAAACTCCAAGCACAAGAAACATGAAGAACACGTCACCAAAGCACATCCTAATCAAATTGCCAAAAATCAGAGATAAATAGAAAATCTTAAAAGCAACCAGAGGAAAAAGACACATAACATACAGGGGGTCAGAAAAAAGATGACAGCAGATTCTCATCAGAAACAATGCAAGGCAGAAAACAGTGGCACAACATCTTTAAAGTACTGGTAAGAAAAGCATTTTAGCCTAGAATTCTATACCAGTAAAAATATTTTTTAACAACCAAGGTAAAATGAAGACTTTTTTAATATACAAGCTGAAAGAATTCATCTCCTGTACTACAAGAAATATTAAAGAAAGTCCTTCTGGGAGAAAGAAAATGACATCAGGTGTAAATCTGGAGCTACACAAAGAAATGAAGAGCACAGGAAAGAATATGGGAAAATATAAAAGACTGTTTTCTTTATATTTAAATTATTTTAAAAAGATAACTGACTGTTTAAAGCCAAAATAATCACAACATATGTTGAAGTAGAATAGAGGGCCAAGGAAAATAAGGGAAACCTCCATGAGATGGATTGACACAATGGCTTTAACAATGGACTCAAACCTACCAATGATCATGAAGATGGCCCAGGATCAGGCAATGTTTCACTCTGTTATACATAAAGTTTCCATGAGTTGGAGATTACATGATGGCAGCTAACAACAACAGAAGTAAAATGCATGACAAGGCCAGGACAAAGGCTGGGACAAGAAAAATATAAATATATTGTTGTAAAGTTCTTACACTATATATATACTGGGAAATTTATGTGTATATGTGTGAAATGGTAAAATATTACTTGAAGGTAGACTGTGATAAGTTAAAAGATGTGCACTATAAACCATAAAGCAACCACTAAAAAAACAACAAAAACAGAACAGAGAGATATAGATAACAATCCAATAAAGGAGATGAAATGGAGTCATAAAAAATATGAATCCCAATCCAACCATATATCAATTATTACATCAATTTACATTAAATGTAAATGGTCTAACTGCCCCAATTAAAATACAGAGATTATCAGATTAGAGCAAAGATGCAAGACTCAACTATATACTATCTAAAAAAATTCAATTTATATATAAGCTCATAAATAGGTTAAAATTAAGGGGATGAAAAAAGATATACCTTGTTAACACTAATCAAAAGAAAATTGGTGTGGCTATATTGAGATCAGGTAAAGTAGATTTTAGAGTAAATAATACTACCAGTTATACAGACGATCATTTAATAATAATAAAGGGGTCATTTCATCAAAAGAACATAAGAATTCTATATGTCTATGCACCTAGTAACAGAGCATCAAAATATATGAAGCAAAAACTATGGAACTGAAAAAGACAGAATTCCAATTACAGTCTGAGATTTTTTAAGACCACTGTCTCAGCAATAGATGGAACAGATAGAAACACAGTAGGATGTAGAAGACTTGAACAGCACTATCAACCACTTGACCTGTTTGACGTTTAAAGAACACTCCAACTAAGGAGAACAGAATACCTATTGTTTTCAAGTGCACATGGAACATCTACCAAGATAGACTGTATTCTGGGTCATAAAACAAGTTTTCATAAACTTGAAAGATTTAAGTCATACAAAGTGTGTTCTCTGACCACAATGTACTTGAGTTAGAAACCAGTAAGAGAAAGATATTTAGAAAATTCTCTAACAGTTAGAAACTAAATAATACACTTTTATATAGAAGTGTATTATTTATAACCCTTGGGTAAAGAAGTAAATCATTAGGAAATTTAGAAAGTATTTTGAGCTGTATGAAATGAAAACATACCATATTAAACTTTATGGTATGCAAGTAAAGCAGTAGTTTTTCTGTTTTTTGAATTTTATTGTGTTTTAGGTGAAAGTTTACAGCGCAAATTAGTGTTTCATTCAAAAATTTTATACACAAATTGTTTTGTGACATTAGTTGCAATCCCCACAATGTGTCAGCACTCTCCCCCTTTCCCTGTACACCCTGGGTTCTCAGTGTCCATTCATCCAGTTTTCCTGTCCCTTCTACCTTTTCATCTTTGCTTTTGGGCAGGTGTTGCTCATTTGGTCTTGTATACTTGGTTGAACTAAGAAGCACATTCCTCACGTGTATTATTGTTTGGTTTATAGGCCTATCTAGTCTTTGGCTGAAAGGTGGGCTTTGGGAGTGGCTTCAGTTCTGAGTTAGCAGTGTGTCTGGGGGCCAAAGTCTCAGGGATTCCTCCAGTCTCTGTCAGACCAGTAAGTCTGGTCTTTTTTGGTGAATTTGAATTTTGTTCTACATTTTTCTCCTGCTCTGTCCAGGACCCTCTATTGTGATCCCTATCAGAGTTGTTGGTGGTGGTAGCTGGGCACCATCTAGTTCTTCTGGGCTCAGACAGGTGGAGGCTGTGGTTCATGTGCAAAGCAGTGTTTTGAGATAAATTTATAGCATTAAATACTTGTATTAGAAAAGAAGCAACAGTATCAAATCACTGACCTAATCTTTTACCTCAAGAAACTAGACAAGGAAGGAAAAAAAGCAAATTACAACCAAAGTAAGGAAAAAGAAAGGAAATAATAAATATATGAGCAAACATCAATGAAATAGAAAAATGAACAATAGAAAACATCAATGAAACCAAAACTGGTTCTTTGAAAGGATCTGTGAATCGATAACCCTCTAGTCAGACTGATCAGAAAAAAAAAAAAGAGAAGACACAACTTATCAGCAGCAGGAATGAGAGGTGACATCACTCCAAATCCTACAGATATTAAGAGGATAATAAGAAACTATCATGAACAACATTATGCCAATAAATTTGACAGCTTAGATGAAATGGACACATTTCTTGAAAAAACACAACTAACAAACTAACAAAACTCACTCAAGAAAAAAAAAGATAACCTGAATAGCTTATATCTATTAAAGAAATGGATTTTGTGTATAAAAGCCTTCCCACAAAGAAAATTCCAGTCTCACAATTGACTTCACTGATAAATTCTGCCAAATATTTTTTTGGGAGGTGTCTTAGGCTGGATTCTCTAGAGAAGAAAAACCAGTAAAGCATATAAATATATATATAGGGAGAGATGTATATCAAGGAAATGACTCATGCAGTTTTAAAGGCTGGAACATCCCAAGTCTGTGGGTCAGGATAGAGGCTTCTCCTGATGCACGTAGCCACAAGGGCTGGTGAACCTGAGATCGGTAGGTTAGAGAGCAGAGCTCTTGTTCACAGGCTGGGAGGATTGACGGATTCCAAAGATTGGCAGGCAAGACCACAGGTAAGCTGAAGTCCCAAGAACCGGAGATCAGATGAACAGGAGCCAGCTGCAGGATCCAGAATGAGCAAAAGCCCACAAGCCTTGCCAGAATATTACTTATATTCAATGCAGGCCACATGCCCAAAGAAACTCCCTTTCAACTGGTTGGCTACTTACAGCAGATCCCATCATGGAGGTGATCACATAATATCAAATCTCATCATGGAAGTGATCACACCATCATATGACTATCAAATCACTGAGAATCATGGCCCAGCCAAGTTGACACAGAGCCTTAACCATTACAGGGGGTATAAATATGAAGTGGTTTTATTTTCTCAAATTGCGCTCTTCCTTTGGGTAATGGGCTCCTTTGAGGCATCACAGTGCAATTCCACAATTTGAAGACACAACAGTTATTAGAACAGTTTCTCAACCCTGTTTTAAGACTCAGTACTATTCATTTTCAAATAATAAACTCATGCTTGTCCGAGAGCTTTACCTCTCATCCCATGCAGTTAAGACTTTGGCTCTAGCTGCTTGGTAGGAGGCGGTGGTGGTAGGACATAGTGGTGGTAGGAGGTGGAGCAGTGGGATGTGGATTGGCTGATTGGAGTGGGGATAGAGCACACAGTGGATACTATCTGAGATTTCTTCCTTCCTTCCTTTCTTTCTTTTATAAAAATAATTTATTTTATTTTTTGTTGTTGTTGAGAACTTACACAACAGAACATACACCAATTCAACAATTTCTACAGGGACAGTTCAGTAACATTGATTACATTCTTCAAGCTGTGCAACCATTCTCAACCTCCTTTTCCAAATTGTTCCTCCCCTGTTAACATAAACTCACTGTCCCCTAAGATTCCTATCTAATCTTTCAAGTTTCTGTTGTCAATGTGATCCTGTATACATAGTTCTTAAAAGAGCATAATGCTCAAGAGCAGACCTTCTTTACTAGATAAGCTAAACTGTTGTTTGGCTTTAAGAAGATTTCAGGGGGTATTTGTGGTTTAAGGTTTAAAGATTATCTAGTTTTGGAGGCTCATCCAGCCTCCATGGCTCCAGGAATCTGGATTCAAGGAGAATTTAAAATTCTATTCTGCATTTTCTACCTTTTAATCAGAATCCTTCTATAGAATCTTTGATCAAAATATTCACTAATGGTAGCTGGGCACCATTCAGTTCTTCTGGTCTCATGAAAGGAGGCAGTTTTTCATAGAGGCAATTACCACACATTGGTAATTTCTTCCTGCTAGTCCTGATTCTCCTTCTTCCTCTGGTGAATGGAGACCAATTGTTGTGCCTTGGATGGCTGCTTGCAATTCTACCAAATATTTAAGAAAGAAATAATAGCAGTTCTACACAGATTCTTACAGAAAATGAAGAGAAGGAACTTGTTTCCAACTCATTCTATGTAGCTAGCATTACTATAATACCAAAATGAGACTAAGATATTACAAGAAAAGAAAACTATAGTCCAACGTCACTTATGATCATAGATGAAAATATTCTTAATGAAATTTTAGCAAATCAAATCCAACAATACCTAAAAATGATAAAACATCGTGACCAAGTGGGATTTATCTAGGAATGCAAGGTTGTTTTAGCATTCAAAAATCAAACAATATACAGTAAAATTTGCAAAAGCAGGAACCTGAGTAAGGTGTAAACCTGTCAGAGAAGGAAAACTCAAATATTTTCCACTAAAATGAGCAATAGAGAAGTGGCAAGACTGCACCGTCAAAGGTGGAAAACTTGCGAGACCCTGAAAGACAAGGCAGTCTCATTAAGTTCTGGCTCTCACAGGTTTAACTGTATTTACCATATAAACAGGCTAAATCTCAATAGATGAAGAAAAAGCATTTGACAAAAATGAATATTTATTCATCATAAAACTCTTAGAAATGTAAGAAGGAAACTCCCTCAACCTGATTAAAGAGATCAACAAAAAATTTACAACTGCCATCATACTCCCACTACCCATCTGTCAGTTTGTTGTACTATGATGGCTTGCGTCTTACCATCAGGCTGGAAGCTATGCCACTGGTATTTCAAATACCAGCAGGGTCAACCTTTGATGGGCAGGTTTCAGTGTAGCTCCAGACTAAGATAGATGAGGATGAACAGTCTGGCAATCTACTTCTGAAAATTAGCCAATGAAAATCCTATGGATCATGACAGAATACCATCCAATATAGTGTTGGAAGATGAGTACCTTAGGTTGGAAGACACTCAAAATACACAGTGGCTGCAATAATGGACTCAAGCATACCAATGATCATGAAGATGGCACAGGATCGTGTATGGTTTTGTTCTGTTGTACATGGGGTCACCATGCGTCAGAGCCGAATTGACAACAGCTAACAACAATACAAATAGCTAAAAACAAAGGTCTTGTAATTTTAATATTGTAAGACTGGATGCTTTCCCCCTAATTTTGGGTGTGAAACAACAAAGTCTGCCCTCTCATCACTCTATTCAATATTCTACTGGAGGCTCAGTGCAATAAGACAAGAAAAAGAAATAAAAGTATACAGATTTGAAATGAAGTAGTAAAACTGTCTTTATTTGCAAACTGTATGATCTGCTACGTAAAAATACTAAGAAATCTACAAAAGAATTTACCAGAACTAATAAATGAGTTTAGCAAGTTTGCAGGTACAGGGTCAATATGTAAATTTTTTTTCTACACACTAGTGATAAACAATCAGAAATTAAAATAAAAATACCAGTTATAATAGCATCAAAATCATGAAATACTTAGGAATAATTTTGACAAAGGATGTGTAAGACCTGTATAAGAAAATTACAATACATCACTGAGATAAATTAAAGAAACCAAAATAAATGAAGAACTATATCTTGTTTATGGTTCAGAAGACTCAATATTTTACAGACATCACTTCTTTCCAAATTTATCTACAGATTCAACCCAATTCCAATCAAAATCCCAGCATGTTTTTTTTAATAGAAATTGATAAAGTAACTCTACACTTTATATGGAAATGCAAAGTTACAGTACCCTAATTTCTAACCTTTGTATTGTCAAAAACCTAAATGCCTAGAGAAACACCAAAAATTAGAGTAACAGAATATACTTATTGTGAGTAGATATGATTTGAATTGGGCAACATCAACCTGAGTATCTGGAAGGTGTTCCAAAAGAGAGGACAATGAAAGCAGGTTATATAGATCATTTTAATTTCTCAGAAGATACCATCAAATCTGGAGCAGGATTTCAGGGTCCTTCAGTTACAGAAACAGAATTACCAAGGACATGCCAGACATCTTAAAACACAGCCTCTAATCAGACCCTGTAGTTCCTGCTTCTGCAGGCTGCACACAGATAATTTTCCAAAGGAACCGAATGCCTAAGGCAAAATGTTCTCCACTAAGCTGCTTACTAAGTTATTGTTTGACCTGAAGGTGACTCCGTGGAAGTAGTTCCTACAAGGTTCAAGAGGACAGCTAAAGGCGGAAGGCCTGGGTGGGTCACCCCAATTCCTTGAATCCAGAAATCTGGATTCTAGGAGAATCAAAATGATTTTGTCAGTATAAAGCTACTGTAATCAAGATAGTGTGGTATTGACATAAAAGTAGACATCCAGATGGAGCAGAATAGAGACTCCAGAAACAGATCCACACATATATGGTCAATTATTTTTCGACAAAGATGCCAAGACAATTCAATTTGCGAGGGGTAATCTGTTTAACAAATGATGCCAAAACAATTGGATAAGCATATGCAAAAACAAAACAAAACAAAAAACATTGTTCCTTACTTTACTCCATATATATAAATTAATTCAAAATGGATCAAAAAGCTAAATGTAAGAATTAAAATTATTAAACTTCTAAAGTAAAACAGGAAAATTCTCCATGACACTGGATTTGGCAAATTTTTCTTAACTAGGACTAAAGAAACATAAAACATAAAAGAAAAAAAGGTGGAAAGATTAGAACTCTCATGCACTGCTTGTAGGAAGTTGGCTTTGTTCAAAGAGAAGTTCTCGCCTTTGCCCTTAGCTTCTGGGAGGCAATCTCTGGGCCTTTGCAATGTTGTGCCTGATAAAAGTGTCTTTGTTTAGGGTAGTCTTGTGTGGAGACTGTGCCTTCTAACTTTGTACTTGGCACAAACTCTTTGCAGCTGGTGTCAGAAGAAGTGGGATTTGCTTGAATGACCCTGACCCCCTGAAACATGTGGTTTGGAAAGAAGAATGAGAGGGTGGGGTATGATGAACCTTTTATTCTTGGGTAGCAACGGGGTTGCCTGTAGTATGGATTTCCAGCTGTGCTGGAGTAAAAGTTACCAATGGAATTTAGAAATGATAGGTCCAACTCCTGTATAAGGAAATGCAAAGTAACAACAACAGTGAAAAAAGCTAAATATAATGATCCCTTGGTTATTGTTATCTGTAATACCTAAAATGAAAGTAAAATTGAGTGTTGGAGTGGACCTTGAGGCTGGAGCAAGCTTGGGTTCTGGCAGGGTCTGAGCTACTGTTGCTAGTTTCAAGGACTCTTACAAAGGGAAAACAATAGATAGAGAAGAAAAGTAGGCTTATTTGCTAGAGAATGGGGCTAAACAAAGGCAAGAAGGAAGGAGTCAAAGGACTTGTCCTGGCAAGATGGAAATCTTTAAGTGGTTATTAAGAAATGGGATGAATAAAGTGGACATTAATGGGGTCAAAACAAAGGTCTTTATGCTGCATTCTTGGAAGTTGAATGGACCAGTGTAAACCCCTGCTGGTCCCTCAACATTGTAAGGCCCCAAGCAAATCTGCTTTATTTACCCTGTTGTTGTGTGCCTTGACTCTATTCCTACTTATAAAACCCGTTGCCGTTGAGTCGATTCTGACTCATAGCAACCTTATATGACAGGGTAGAACTGCCCCCATAGAGTTTCCTAGGCTGTAATCTTTACAGGAGCAGATCGCCAGGTCTTTTCTCCTGCCATGGACTGGCTAGTCGGTTCCAACAGCTGACCTTTTAGTTAGTAACTGAGCACTTTAACCATTGCACCACCAAAACAAACAAAAAAAAACCAAATCTGTTACTGTTCAGTTGATTCCAACTCATAGTGACCCTATAGAGAGAGTAGAACTACTCCATAGGGTTTTCAAGGCTATAATCTTTATGGAAGCTGACTGCGATACCTTTGTCCCGTGGAGCAGCTGGTGAGTTGGAATCACACACATTTCAGTTATCAGCCAAGCACTTTAACCACTGTGCCACCAGGGCTCCTTTATTCACCCTAGTTCAGAGGAATTTAAAAAGCTGGAAGGCAAAGATGACACTAAGCAACTTGACCTCAAATTGCCCAAAGCGATGGCTTTACAATGGAATCAGTATAAGGAAAAATGAAAGGACCTGGGTCCCTTGGCTCAACTCCTATTTGGGGACACAAGGCCATATGCACATGAGTGGATAAAATGGTCAGGGGATGGAGAAGAGATGTTTCAGGGACTCCATGCACTGTGCTTTCAGGACCTGTTGATGAAGTTCTAACAGGGGCTACAATTAAGGAATGGAAACGTCTGACTGGGGAACAATTTCCTTATCTAGTACTGTAAAACCAGAAGTATGTAAATCCACCTTCCCACCAATATTGACTGGACATACTAAATGGAAACCAGTAAGATTGCCTGACCCAACACAGGTCATTAATTTGCTGTACAATAGTCGTGTACAATAGTCCTGACTGGGGCTTATGGCAAAAGCCTGTGAGAGCCACCCAGCGCCGACTGCTGGGATTTGGGACCAGAAAGCTTCCATTTCAGAGGAATTGCTAGTTTGCTATCAGACAATACTAGCTTGTTATTGGACATTGGAACTGCCCCTATGACTGAAGGATATAAAATAATCTTGAAACCTGAAATACCCATAATATCTTGAGTGATTTTGGGTTATTTTCAGTTTGGGGCTATTATAAATAAAGCTACGGTGAATGTTTGTATATAAGTTTTTATGTGAACATAAATATTCATTTCTCTAGGGGAAGTACCTAAGAGTGTGATGGCTGGATTGTATGGCAAGTGTATGTTTGATTTTTTAAAGACACTGTCAGACTGGTTTCCAGAAAGACTGTGGCATTTTATCTTCCCACTAGGATTGTGTGAGAGCTCAAGAATCTCTGCGCTGTCACCAGCATTTTGTATTGTTGGTACTTTTCATGTTAGCCATTCAGATAAGTGTAATGGTATCTCTTTGTGGTTTTAATTAGCATTTCCCTATTTACTTAGCAATGTTGAGCATCTTTTCAGGTGTTTGCCATCATGTATCTTTCTTGATAAACTGTTCAAGTGTTTTGCCCATTTTCAAATTGGATTGCTTATATTCTTACTGTTCAGTTTAGAGAGTCCTTTATATATTCTGCATGTGAATCTTTGTTGGGTACGTGATTTACAAATATTTTCTCCCAGTCAGTAGCTTATCTTCTTCTCTTAACAGGGCATAATCATTAAGGTTGTGTGTCAACTTGGCTGGGCCATGATTATTGGTGGTTTGGCAGTTATAATGTAGTTTGGCAGTTGTAGGTATAATGATGCGATCATATCCATGATGAGATTTGATATAATGTGATCATGTCCATGATGGGATCTGCTGTAAGTAGCCAATCAGTTGAAAGGGAGTTTCCTTGGGGGTATGGCCTCTATCCAATACAAGTAGACTTTCTGGCAAGGCCGGTGGGCTTTTGTTCACTCTGGATCCTGCAGCTGGCTCCTGTTCATCTGACCTGCAGTTCTTGGGACTTGAGAAGCAGCTTACCTGCTGTCTTGCCTGCTGATCTTGGGATTTGTTGGTCTTCGCAGCCAGTGAACAAGAGCCCTGCTGTCTGACCTGCTGAACTTGGGTTTGCCAGTCCCTGTGGTTACGTGAATCAGGAGAAGCCTCCAGCTTGACCCACGGACTTGGGATGTTCCAGCCTCTACAACTGTGTGAGCCATTTCCTTCATACAAATCTCCCTATATATACATATTTATATGCTTTACTGATTTTGCTTTTCTAGAGAACCCAGCCTAAAACATTTGGTGCCGAGAGTGGTTCTAGAGAAACAAAATTGTAAGAATGAGTTTTCTAAATTGGTTGTCAAGTCTGGTTAGTCTTAAAGATGTTGATGACTCTGCTTCTAGTAGTAAAGAAGTCGCTGCTAAGCCATGGCTTGAGGTGGCAATAGAAATATTCAAAATATCACCACCAATAGATCAGGTATCGGTGAAAGGTGAGGCTCTGAGTGATTGCATGTTTGATACCTTTCTACAATTTTGTCATAATGAGAAGTATAAGGAAGCTGGTTGGTTGGTCCTACTTTCACTAGACAAAGTGGTGAGATGAGCTCAGGGCTTCAGAGTCAAAGCTTAAGCGCCACATAAACGTTCTCAAATTCTCCATCTGTGCCTTGAAAGAAAGCCTTATGTCTTGTAGTAGCAGAGCTGATATTACTGAAAACCAAACCCAGAGTCTTGTCATAAGAGTGGCTGAATTACAACACTAACTGAATTCTCAACTTCAAGTGGTGTCTGAAGATAAAGTGAGGACATTAACTGGGAAGAAATGGGATCCTGAAACTTGGGATGGGGACATATGGGCAGATAATCAGGAAGATGGGGACATTGAGCCCCTAAATTCCATTGAATCACTCCTGACAACAGAACCAGCCCTCTCACTCCCATCTGAAGAGATTACTCCATCTTTGTCTGCTAAGTCACCCACCCCAGTAAAACGATTAACCCCTCCATCCTCATCTGATGATATTAACTCGGCTGTGTCCAAAGAGCCTTTGTCTGAGCCATTGTCTGAGGCATTGCCTAAGGCAGATGCCTTACAAGACAATGCTGAATGTTCTCAAAATACATCCCCACCACCCATTTTGGCTTCTAGACCTATAACTAGACTTAAGTCTCAGCAAGCCCCAAAAGATGAATTACAAAGTGTAATGCATGACGTGGTACACTACACTCTAAAAGAACTGCTTGACTTTTCTAGTATGTACAGACAGAAACCTGGGGAGTATGTGTAGGAATGGTTATTAAGTGTGTGGGATAATGGTTCAAGGACATAAAGATGGATCAGTCTGAGTTTATTGATATGGGCCCACTAAGCACAGATAGTTAATTCAGTATTCCAGCTCAAGGTTAGGAAAGGATCTAATAGTTTATTTGGCTGAGTCATTGAAACATGGATTACATGGTGGCCTACACTAAATCAAGTTGAAGTACCAGACCTGCCTTGATATACTGTAGAAGAAGATATCCAAAGGCTTAGGGAAATTGGCATGTTACAGTGGATTTATCAGGTTATACCCAGAGACCCACATGTGGAGTGCCCAGAGGACACACCTTTTACCACAACGGTGAGAAACAAATTTGTGAAAGGAGCCCCAGCATCCTTTAAGACTGCTGTGATTACTATTTTAAGTAAGTCAGATTTGACAGCGGGCAGCTGCCCTAACAGAATTAAGACGCCTAACTGCAATGGGGCTGATTAGACCCCATTGTGGTGGGGCCAAGTGGCAGCACGCAATCAACAAAGACCAGGTGGGCATGGTTACCGTAATGGACAGCAGAGTCAAAGCAGTAATCAGAATAGCCTGACTCATTTGGGCTTATGGCATTGGCTACTTAGTCACAGTATCCCTAGGAGTGAAATAGATCGGAAATCTACTAAACATTTACTTGATCTATACAAGCAGAAGAACTCTAGGTCCAGTAAAGAGCAGTCTAACTCAAATCGCCAGGATAGAGAGTTACAGCCCCTCAATCAATTCCCAGACTTGAGTGAGTTTACAGACCCATAACCCCTTGAAGGAAGGGGAGGCTGGCTTCCCTTTAGGAAGGACTCCAATACACTGCCAAAAGCTTATACTGTTAATCTTTCTTCCAGCCTTTCCCAAAGGGATCTATTGCCTTTTACCAGGTGACTGTTCATTTGGGAAAAGGAAATAATCAAACTTTTCGGGGATTACTAGATACTGAACTGACACTAATTCCAGGAGACCCAAAACATCATTGTGGCCCACCAGTCAGAGTGGGGGCATATGGAGGTCAGGTTATTAATGGAGTTTTAGCTCATGTCTGTCTCACAGTAGGTCCAGTGGGTCCCCAAACCCATACTGTAGTGATTTCTCCAGATATTCCTTCTAAAGTGTAGGATAATTTATTGCATCTGGCCTCTCTCAAAACTAATAAGGAGGCACAACACCTAGTGGGCCTCTTTGGATTTTGGAGGCAACTTATTCCCCATTTGGGTGTGCTACTCTGCCCTATTTATTGAGTGACTCAAAAAGATCCTTGTTTTGAGTGGGGCCCAGAACAAGAGAAGGCTCTGCAATAGGTGCAGGCTTCTGTGAAAGTGGCTCTGCCACTTGGGCCATATGATCCGGCTGATCCAATGGTGCTTGAAGTGTCAGTTGCAGATAGAGATGCTGTTCGGAGTCTTTAACAGGCTCCTATTGAAGAATCACAGTGCAGATCCTTAGGATTTGGAGCAAAGCCCTGCCATCCTCTGCAGATAACTACTTTCCTTTTGAGAAACAGCTTTTTGTTTGTTACTGGGCCTTAGTAGATACTGAATGCTTAACCATGGGCCACCAAGTCACCATGTGGCCTGAGCTGCCTATCATGAACTGAATTTTGTCTGACCCACAGAGCCATAAGGTTGGATGTGCACAGCAGCACTCCATCATTAAATGGAAGTGGTATATACCAGACTGGGCCTGAGAAGGACCTGAAGGGACAAGTAAGTTGCATAAGGAAGTGGCCCAAATGCCCACGGTCTCCACTCCTCTCACTTTACCTTCCATCTCCCAGTCTGCAGCTGTGGCCTCATGGGGAGTTCCTTATGATCAGTTGACTGAGGAACAGAAAACTTGTGTCGGTTTACAGATGGTTGTGTGCAATATGCAGGCATCACTCAAACGGACAGCAGCAGTGCTACAGCCCCTTTCTGGGACCTCCCTGAAGGACAGTGGTGAAGGGAAATCCTCCCAATGGGCAGAACTTCAAGCAGTGCATCTGGTTGTTCACTTTGCTTGGAAGGAGAAATCGCCAGATGTGCGATTGTGTACTGATTCATGGG
This sequence comes from Trichechus manatus latirostris, assembly GCF_000243295.1. Taxonomy (NCBI): domain Eukaryota; kingdom Metazoa; phylum Chordata; class Mammalia; order Sirenia; family Trichechidae; genus Trichechus; species Trichechus manatus. The sequence continues at coordinate 2,867,042 of NW_004444009.1, forward strand.
CTGTGGTCAATGGCTTGGCTGGATGGTCAGGGACTTCGAAGGAACATGATTGGAAAACTGGAGACAAGAAAGTATGAGGAAGAGGTATGTAAATAGAGCTCTCTGAGTGGGCCAAAGAAGTGAAGATATTTGTATCTCATGCGAATGTTTACCAAAGGGTAACCTCAGCAAAGGAGGATTTTAACAGTCAAGCGGGTAGGATGACGTGTTCTGTGAAACCAGTCATCTTTCCCTAGCCACTCCCGTTGTTGCCCAACAGGCTTATAAACAAAGTGGCCTTGGTGGCAGGGATGGAGGTTATGCATGGGCTCAGCAACATGGACTTCCACTCATCAAGGCCGACTTGGCTACAGCCACTGCTGAGTGCCTAATCTGCCAGCAGCAGAGACCAACACCAAGTCCTCAGTATGACACCAGTCCTTGAGGTGATCAGCCAGCAACTTGGTGGCAGGTTGATTACACTGGACTGCTTCCATCACGGAAAGGGCAGCATTTTGTTCTTACTGGATTTGCCTTCCCTGCATTCAATGCTTCTGTCAAAACTACCATCCATGGATATACAGAATGCCTCATCCACTGTCATGGTATCCCACAAAGCTTTGCCTTGGATTAAAGGACTCACTTCTCAGCAAATGAAGTGCAGCAATAGGCCCTTGTTCATGGAATTCACTGGTCTTATCATGTTCTCATCATCCTGAAGCAGCTGGCTTGATAGAACAATGGAATGGCCTACTAAAGAAATAATAACGGTGCCAGTTAGGTGGCAGTACCTTGTAGGGTTGGAGCAATGTCCTCCAGGAGACTGTATATGGTCTAAACCAGCGTCCAGTATATGGTGCTATTTCTCCCATAGCCAGGATTCATAGGACCAGGAATCAAGATGTAGAAATGGGAGTGGCACCACTCACTATTACCCCTAATAACCCATTCGCAAACATTTTTGCTTCTTGACCCCCGACCCTATGCTCTGTAGGTCTAGAGATCTTAGTTCTAAAGGGAGAATGCTCCCACCTGGAGGCATACCACTGATTCCATTAAACCGCAAGTTTTAAGAATGCCATCTGGCCACTTTGGGCTCCTTGCTTCTGGATCAACAGGCAAAGAAGGGAGTTACCATATTGGATGGTGTTATTGATCCTGATTACCAAGAGGAAATTGGATTGATATTACATAATGGAGGCAAAGAAGAGTATGTCTGGAATGCAGGAGATCCCATAATATGTCTCTTAGTACTACCATGTCCTGTGATTAAAGTCAATGGAAAACTACAGCAAGCCAATTCCAACATGACTACTAATGACCCAGACCCTTCAGGAATGAAGGTTTGGGTCACTTCACCAGGCAAAGAACCACAACCAGCTGAGGTGCTTGCTGAGGGCAAAGGGAGTACGGAATAGGTGGTAGAAGCTGTTTGTTCCAAATACCAGTTACGATCATGTGACCACTTGCAGAAATGAGGACTGTAATTATTATGAGTATTTCTTCCTTATATGTGTAAATCAAATATTTTTGTTTTCTTATAAAATATAAGATGTAAACAAGGCTAGTGCATTTTCGGTTGTACACCTGTAAGTTATATCACGTTAGGTAAAGAATGACTTTATAATTGTCTTTATTCAGAGATTATGTATGGTTTAAGGAGATGTGTACAGGTGCCAGGTTGACAAGGGGTAGACTGTAATCGTTAAGGTTGTGTGTCAATTTGGCTGGACCATGACTCTCAGTGGTTTGGCAGTTATGATGTAGTTTGGCAGTTGTATAACGAAGTGATCATCTCCATGATGAAATTTAATATAACATTATCACGTCCATGACAGGATCTGCTGTGAGTAGCCAATCAGTTGAAATAGAGTTTCTTTGGGGGTGTGGCCTGCGTCCAATATAGGTAGACTTTCTGGCAAGGCTGGTGGGCTTTTGCTCACTCTGGATCCTGCAGCTGGCTCCTGTTCATCCGACCTCCAGTTCTTGGGACTTGAGCTAGCAGCTTACCTGCTGTCTTGCCTGCTGATTTTGGGATTAATTGGTCTTTGAAGCTGTGAACCAGAGCCCTGCCGTCTGACCTGCTGATCTTGGGTTTACTGGCTACATGAATCAGGAGAAGCCTCCAGCCTGACCCACTGACTTGGGATGTTCTAGCCTCTGCAACTGCGTGTGCCATTTTCTTGATATAAACCTGTCTCTCTCTGTATATTTATATACTTTACTGGTTTTGCTTCTCTGAGAACCCAGCCTAAGACTCAGGGTCTTTCACAGAACAAAAGATTTTAGTTTTGAGGAAGTTAATATTTTTTGTTAGTTTGTAAGTCACTTTTTTGTTTGTTTGTTTATGTATTATACCTTTGATATTAGGTCTAAGAACTCTTCACCTAATTCTAGGTCATGAAGAACTTCTCTTTTGTACTCTTCTAAAGGTTTCATGGGGCCAAGAGCTCGGCTGCTAACCAAAAGGTCAGCAGTTCGAATCCACCAGCCGTTCTTTGGAAACCCTATTGGGCAGTTCTATTCTGTCCTACAGGGTCTCTATGAGTCAGAATCGAATCGACAGCAATGGATTTAAAGGTTTTGTAGTATTACTTTTAGATTTATGAAGCACAACATGTACATTGGAGGTACCCTGTTCCTTTACCCTTAAGCATTCAGTGTGTATTTTCTAACAGCAACATTTTCCTTTTTTTTATTGTTTTGCTTTAAGTGAAAGTTTACAATTCAAGTTAGTCTCTCATACAAAAATTTATACGTACATTGTTATGTGACCTTAGTTGCTCTCCCATACTGTGACAGCACACTCTTCCTTTCCGCTCGGATTTCCCGTGTCCATTCAACCAGCCCCTGACCCTCTCTGCCTTCTCATCTAGCCTCTGGACAGGAGCTGCCCATTTAGTCTCCTGTATCTACTTGAGCTAAAAAGCACACTCTTCACAAGTATCATTTTATGTCCATAGTCCAGTCTAATCTTTGTCTGAAGAGTTGGCCTTGGGAATGGTTTCAGTCTGGGGCTGACAGAGAGTCTGGGGGCCATGTCTTCTGGGGTCCCTCCAGTCTCAATCAAACCATTAAGTCTGGACTTTTTACTAGAATTTGAGTCCTTCACCCCACTTTTCCCTTGCTCTGTCAGGGACTCTTTGTTGTGTTCTCTGTCAGGGCAGTCATTGGTGGTAGCCAGGCACCATCTAGTTCTTCTGGTCTCAGGCTGATGAAGTCTCTAGTTTATGTGGCCCTTTCTGTCTCTTGGGCTAATACTTTTCTTGTGTCTTTGGTATTATTCATTCTCCTTTGCTCCAGGTGGGTTGGGACTAATTGATGCATCTTTGATGGCTGTTCACTAGCTTTTAAGACCCCAGACGCCACTCACCAAAGTGGGATGCAGAACATTTTATTAATAAACTTTACAACATTTTCTTACATAACCTTAATACAATGATTAAAATTAGGGAATTTTTACACTAACGCCATATTTTTATCTAATTCACATTGCATACTCCAAGTTCACTGATTGTCCCACTAATTTCCTGTATAAAAATCAAAACCCAAACCATCTGCCATCAAGTTGATTCTGACTCATGGCAACCCCATGTGTGTTAGAGTAGAACTGCACTCCATAGGGTTTTTAAGGCTGTGATTTTTCAGAAGAAGATCACGAGGCCTTTCTTTCAAGGTGTCCCTGGGTGGGTTCAAATCACCAACCATTTGTATAATAGTCAAGTACTTAACTGTTTGCGCCATCCAGAGACTCCTTATGTCCTGTATAGCTACTCCTCCTCTCTCCCTCCCATTTTAGGATCTAATCCAAGATCATAAATTGCATTTATTTGTCACTCTTTAGTCTCTTCAGTCTGGAACAGTTCCGTAATCTTTCTTTGTCTTTCTTGACCTTGCTATTTTTGTGATGTATACATTCCAGTTATTTAGTAGGATGTCCTTTAATATGGGATTTTTCTTCATGATTACATTCAGATATACCCTTTTGGCAAGAATATCACAGTAGTGATTTTATGTCCTTATCAGTGCATTATGCCTGGAGGTATGCAATATTAGGAGCCCTGGTGATGCAGTGGTTAAGAGCTATGGGTGCTAACCAAAAGATAGGCAGTTTGAATCCACTAGCCACTCCTTGGAAACTCAATGGGGCAGTTCTAGTCTGTCCTATAGGTTTGCTGTGAGTCAGAAGTGACTCAACAGCAATGGGGTTTTTTTTTTGGTTTTGATATGTGTCTTAGGCTGGGTTCTCTAGAGAAGCAAAACCAGTAAGGCATAAAAATATGTATATATAGAGATTAATATCAAGGACATGGTTCATGTGGTTGTAGAGGCTGGAACATCCCAAGTCCATGGGTCAGGCTTGAGGCTTCTCCTGACTCACATAGCCGCAGGGACCGGCGAACCCAAGATTAGCAGGTCAGACAGCAGGCCTCTGGTTCACAGGCTAAGAAGACCAACAAATGCCAACATCGGCAGGCAAGACAGCAGGTAAGCAGCTGGCTCAAGTCCCAAGAATCAGAAGTCAGATGAACAGGAGCCAGCTGCAGGATCCAGAGGGAGCAAAAGTCTGCCAGCCTTGCCAGAAAGTCTACTTCTATTGGATGTGGGCCACGTCGCCAAGGAAACTCTATTTCAACTAATTGGCTACTCACAACAGATCCCATCATGGACATGATCACATTATATCAGATCTCATCGCGGACGTGATCATATTGTCATACGACTGCCAAACTACATCACAATTGCCAAAACACTGAGAATCATGGCCCAGCCAAGCTGACACACAACCTTAACAATCAAAGTATGTAATATTGGTTAGTATCAAAATAGATGATGTTAACTTTGATCATTTCCTAAAGTAAGGTCCATCAAGTTTCTCCTGTGTAAAGTTATCTCTTTTCTGTATTGTTGTTATTAGGTGCCATTGTGTTGGCTCTGACTCATAGTGCAACAGAATGAAACGTTGGCCAGTCGTGCACCATCGTCACAATCATTGCTATGTTTGAGCTCGTTAGTGCAGCCATTGTATCAATCCATCACATTGATGATCTCCCTCTTTTTTTTTTTTTGCCGACCCTCTATTTTACCAAGTATGATGTCTTTCTCCAGTGATTGGTCCCTCCTGATGACATGTCCAAAGTAAGTGAGACTAAGTCTTGCCATCCTCACTTCTAAGGAGCATGCTGGCTGTCACTGAGTGGAGCAAACGGTTAAACTCTCACTGGCTATCCTGAAGGTTGGTGGTTTGAGTCCACCCAGAGGCACCTTGGAAGAAAGGCTTGGCGATCTACTTCTGAAATATCAACCATTGAAAACCCTATGGAGCACAATTCTACTCTGACACACATGGGGTATCCATGAGTCAGAATCAACTCAAAGGCAATTGTTTTGTTTTGTTTTTCTTATATAATTAATAAGTAGTTTGTAGAGAGATATTTTAAGACCATGTAAGTATCCTGTCTTCATCAAATTTGCATTTACTAATTTTAGAATCCCTTTGTTTTAGAATTGTGTAACTAATTCTTTTGATATTTATTTGTTGGTCTTTTACTAAAAAGAAGAGCTTTTCATTCTCATTTATTCATTCATATCAGTACAGACTCATGGGTTTTTAGTTTATTCAATGAATTATAATTCATTACTATCATTGGTGTAATTACACCACCTGAGAAAGTAGTGGATACTTTGTAGAATCGCGATCTTTGACAAGGGGCTCAGTAGGCTGTTAGATGTCATTGATGGGTTGATAAAAGGAAAATGGAAATTGACCATTGTCAAGGATTGAATTGTGTCCCCCCAAAATATGTGTCAACTTGGCTAGGCTATGAGTTCCAGTATCATGTGATTGTCCACCATTTTGTCATCTGATGTGATTTTCCTATGTGTTGTAAATCCTACCTCTATGATGTTAATGCAGTAGGATTAGTGGCAGTTATGTTAATGAGGTAAGACTTAATCTACAGGATTAGGTTGTGTCGTAAATCAATCTCTTTAAAGATATAAAAGAGAGAAGTGAGCTGAGAGATGGGGGACTTCCTACCAGCAAGAAACAAGAGCCAGGAGAATAGCATGACCTTTGGACCAGGGTCCCTGTGCTCAGAAGCTCCTAGATCAGGAGAAGATTGATGAAAATGACCTTCCCCAGGAGCCGATAAAGAGAGAAAGTCTTCCCCTGGAGCTGACACCCTGAATTCAGACTTCTAGCCACCTAAACTGTGAGTGAATAAATTTCTCTTTGCTAAAACCGCCTGCTTGTGGTATTTCCATCGTAGCAGTACTAGATAAGACAACCATGATCCTTGTATCAGACCCATACTTTTTATTTAGGTCCCTCATTGGCTACTGCATTAGGAGGCCAGTAGCTTGAGGCCAAGAAGAGGTTTCTAGTGTGTCACTGTTAATGGTGGCATATATCCATACACTGAGTTAAGCAAATGGCTAAAGCAGTAAGAGTTATTACCAGAGACACTGCTGCTGGACTACTTTCTTTTTCAGTGTTTTCCATGCTATCTGACCAGGCCCTTTGTTACTTGGGATAAGCTGGGCAAAAGTGGAACTATACTGTGTTACGGGTCCAGCCCAGGAGACTTTTACGTCTATTGGCGCAGGTAGTGACCCATTTGGCTTGGTTCTGTCCTTTTGAGAATTCTTTTGTCATCCAAAGGTGACGATGTAATTTGATCCCACTGTGCCTTTTTGATGAATTCATTTATCAAATATTCAAAGGCTTCTATGGTTCAGACCATGGTTTTAGGCTCTGGGAATGTAGTGGTGGGAAACACTGATTGAGGTCACTGTGCGGGTGCAGATGGACAATAAACATGTAAACAAAGAACAAGTTAATTGCAGATTGTAGTAAGTCTAGGAGGGAAAAACACAGGGTGATGTGATGAGACAAGCTAAAGTAGAGCCTATTCTAGATAAGGTGGTCAGGGAAATGTCACCTCATTTAAAATAAAAAGTGACGTTTAAGCTGAGTTCTAAATGTCAATAAAAAGTCACACTGGGGAAGAGGATGGGGAAGGGTATTTTAGGTAGAGGGAACAGTAAGTATGAAGGACCAGAGGCAAGAGAGAGTTTTGCTTATTTAGGGAATGGAAAGGAGGGCAATATGGCTGGGGCGTAGTGAGCAAAGGGGAGAGTGATAGGAAATGGGTTGGAAGGATCAGCAAGAACCAGATCATGCAGCGCTGTGTAGAGCTGGCAATCAGTTTAGAGTTCATACTAAATGCAACAGGAAGTCATAGTAAGGTTTAAATAAGTAGGACATAGGATTTGATTTTACTTTTAAAAAGATGTCTCTGGCTGCTGTATGGAGAACGCAATGTAACAAGAGGCAAGAGAGAACACAGGGAAACCAGTTCTGAGGCTATTTATTTATGACATTGATTTTCACCCAACAGTTTCTACATGTACAATTAATTGACATTAATTACATTATTCAGGCTGTACAACTTCAAGTACAACTATTCTCACTATCCTTTTCCAAATTATTCCACCACTATTAACATAAACTCAATGCCCCCTAAGCAAAAATTCCCCCTTTTACCCTCCTCCTGCCCCTGGAAACCACAAATAATTTTTGGTTTCTACTCTGGTGGTGCAGTGGTTAAGTACTCAGCTGCTAACTGAAAGGTCGGTGGTTCGAACCCACTAGCTGCTCTGCGGGAGCAAAATGTGGCACTCTGCTTCTCTAAAGATTACACCCTTGGAAACCTTATGGGGCAGCTCCACTTTTTTATATAGGGTTGCTATGAGTTGAAGTTGACTCGATGTCAATGGGATTTTATATAGTTGCTTATTTTATATAGTGAGATCATACAGTATCTGCCCTTATTTTACTCAGCGTGATGTTTTCAGTGTTCACTCATGTAGTGGAATGGTTCAGAGCTTTATTTCTCTCTACGACTCAGTATTCCATTGTATGTATACACCACATTTTGTTTATCCATTCATTTGCTGATAGATATTTCAGTTGTTTCCACATTTTGGCTATTGTGAACCAGACTTTCTTGATGTCTTCAACTATCAACTCTTGTTTAGCTGGTTGCCCCTGCCCTACAAATCTATTCTAGCTGACTACTGGTTTAGGGAGGGTTTCTCTGGCAGGGCATCTATGCAACTCTTCATTCCTCTTTTCATCCATCTATCCATCCGCTTATCCATCCATTCCCGCAAAGCTCATCGAGATGCTACTATATGCCACGCCCTATGTCAAACATAGTTTTTTTTGTTGTTGTTTGTTTTTTGTTTTTATTGTACTTTAGGTGAATGTTTACAGAACAAATAGATTCTCATCAAACAGTTGGTATACACAATGTTCCATGACACTGGTCAACAGCCCCACAACATGTCAACCCTCTCCCTTCTCAACCTTTTTTTTTTTTGGTGAAAATATACATATCCAAATATACACCATTTCAAAAATTTCTACATGCACAGTTCAGTGACATCGACTACGCTCTTCCAATTGTGCTGCTATTCTCACTTTAGATGAAGGTTTACAGAACAAAATAGTTTCTCATTAAACAGTTTGTACACATGTTGCCCTATGACAAGGGTTAATGACCTCACAACACATCAACACTGTCCTTACTCAACCTTGAGTTCCCTATCACCGGCTTTCCTGTCTCCTTCTGCCGTCTAGTCCTTGTCCCTTGACTGCTGTGCTTTATTAGCCCCATTTTGTTTTATGCGGCTGTCCAATCCCCGGCTGAATGGTGAACCTCAGAAGTGACTTCACCACTGAGCTAAAAGGGTGTCTAGGGGCCATATTCTAGGGGTTTCTCCAGTCTCCTTTAAGATCCCATACGCTACTCACCAAGGTAGAATGTAGAACATTGTCTTTATAAACTGTTATGTCAATTGAGCTAGATGTTCCCCGAGACCATGGTCCTCACAGCCCTCCGCCCAGGAATTCAGTCCTTCAGGGAGTTTGGATGTGTCTATGGAGCTTCCATGACCTTTCCTTGTACAAATTGTGCTGGTTTCCCCAGTACTGTGTACTGTCTCACCCTTCACCCAAGATACCACTTATCTATTGCCTATTTAGTATTTCCCCCCATCCTTCCCATCCCTGGTAACCAACAAAGATTGTTACATTTTGTGTGTGAACTTTTTCATGGGTTTTTACTATAGAGGTCTTATACAATATTTGTCCTTTTGTGATTGACTTATTTCACTCAGCATAATGTCCTCCAGTTTCATCCATGTTATGAGATGCTTCACAGATTCATCAGTGTTCTTTATAGTTGCGTAGTACTCCATTGTGTGTATGTATCATAGTTTGTTTATCCATTTGTCTGTTGATGGGCATCGAGGTTGTTTCCATCATTTTGCTATTGTGAACAATGCTGCCATGAACATGAGTGTGCATATGTCTATTTGAGTGATGGCTCTTATTTCTCTAGGATATATTCCTAGGAGTGGGATTGCTGGATCGAATGGTATGTCTATTTCTAGCTTTCTAAGGAAGTGCCATATCTTTTTCCAAAATGGTTGTATCATTTTGCATTCCCACCAGCAGTGTATAAGTGTTCCGATCTCCCTGCAGCCTCTCCAACACTTGTTATTACCAGTGTTTTTGATTCGTGCCAGTAATGCTGGGGTGAGATGGTATCTCATGGTGGTTTTAATTTGCATTTCTCTAATGGCTAGTGATCGCGAGCATTTCCTCATGTGTGTGTTGGCCACTTGAATGTCTTCTTGGTGAAGTGTCTGTTCACTTCCTTTGCCCATTTTTTAATAGGATTATTTGTCTTTCTGTTGTAGAGGTGTTGGATTTTCTTGTAGATTGTGGAGATTAGATCTTTGTCTGGCTTGTGCTGTCCAAAATTTTTTCCCAATCTGTAGGTTCTCTTTTCACTCTTTTGGTGAAGTCTTTTGAAGAGCATAAATGTTTGCTTTTTAGAAGATGCCAGTTATCTAGCTGATATTTTGGGGTTTATACATTGATGGTTATGGTTTGTATCCTGTTAATGCCGTGTATTAGGGCCCGTAGCATTGGTCCTATTTTTTCTTCTATGACCTTTATAGTTTTAGGCTTTATATTTAGGTCTTTGATCCATTTTGAATTAGTTTTTGTATATGGCATGAGGTATGGGTCCTGTTTCATATTTGTGCAGATGGATATCCAATTCTGCCAGCACCATTTGTTAAAAAGACTGTCTTTTCCCCATTTGATGGACTTTGGGCCCTTGTCGAAGATCAGGTGACCGTAGGTGGGTGGATTTACATCTGGGTTCTCAATTCTGTTCCATTGGTCAATGTATCTGTTGTTGTACCAGTACCAGGCTGTTTTCACTACCGTAGATGTATAGTAGGCTCTGAGGTCAGGTAGTGTGAGTCCTCCTACTTTATTCTTCTTCAGTAGTGCTTTACTTACTCAGGGCTTCTTCCCTTTCCATATAAAGTTAACGATTAGTTTTTCCATCTCTTTGAAGAATATAGTTGGTATTTGGATCGAGATTGCATTGTGTTTGTAAATTGCTTTGGGTAGAATTGGCATTTTCACAATGTTGAGTCTGCCTATCCAGGAGCATGGTATTCCATTTATGCAGATCCCTTTGGGTTTCTTGCAGTAGTGTTTTGTAGTTTTCTTTGTACATCTTTGGTTAGATTTATTCCTAAGTATTTTATTTTTTTAGGGGCTATTATAAATGGTATTGTTTTCCTGATTTCCTTTTCATCGTTTTCTTTATCAGTGTATAGGAATCCAACTGCTTTTTGTATGTTTATCTTGTCTATTAGTTCCAGTAGATTTCTCATGGAGTCTTTAGGGTTTTC
>NW_004444009.1:2883404-2920991 GCF_000243295.1 Trichechus manatus latirostris
ACTGGAAAGTCATCTGGTGTTTTATTTTGGACACCTACTGGAACCATCCCGTCCTGTTTTTGTAAATGTTTTGATATTGTCTGTTGTCTTTGGGGCATTCAGTAGTTATTTTTCTCATTTATTGACTGTAGATTTGTTTGTTTCGTCCCTTTTTTTTAAAGATTTGGCTATGTCTGAGCAGGTGGGCTGTGAGTTCTTTGTTGTTTGCTCGTCTGTGGGCACAATACTTTTCACCTCCTTCTCCAATTGGCAGGGTCAGTCATTCAGATATGGCACAGCAGGGCAGGTCTAGCTGAAGAGGAGTTGCTTGGATGGGTTGTTTGTGGCACTTACTACAGCCAGCAGGGTGGGTCGGTAATCAGTGCAGGGGAGGTTCCAGTAGGCTGTTCCTGTGCTGCTTGGTGGCGTGATGTTAAGCGCACGGTGCTGGTGGGCAGGATGTCGGGGGGAGATTGTGATGTGTGGAGATAAGATGGGTATGGGAGAGAGGAGAGAGGAACAGGGGCCAAAAACATTCAAACAAAGAAAAAAGTGTGTTAGGGGAGGTTGTCATTGGAGTGGAGAGATGAGAGACTATGAAATGGAGAAAAACAAAAAGAGGAAGAAGAAGAAAGAAAAGAATGAATAAATAAAAATTAGAAAGGAAAAAGAACAGCAAAGCTCCCCGGGATCCCACTGATGTGGCTACCAGGTATGGGGAAGTTGTTCCCAAGTGTTGAAGTACAGCCTTGCTAGGAGGTGTAGAGGTATTCAGTGCCAGGTATTCAGGGGACAGGAAGAGATGGAAGGTATAGAGACGAGAAACTGAGTAATGAAGAAAGACAATAAGAGAAAAAGAGGGAAAAGAAAACAAAGCAAATTAAAAAAAAAAAAAAGGAAAATCTCTCAAAAATGCCTTCAGCAATCTCGCTACGCGTCTGTGCAAGCTAAGGGGGTAGGTCCCAAGCCACATAGCACTGCATGGCCAGAATTGGCACCCAACTCGAGAAAAGAAAAAGAAAGCAAACAAACAATTCAAAAACAAGCAAACAAACAAAAGTCTTAGGATCCCACCAGCGTGGCAGCATGGACCAGGAAGCAGTTCCACACTCAAGCAGAGCTCCATAGCCCCTCAGGAAGAAGCAAACATGGTGCAGGGAGCCAGGTATTTGAGCGTAAAGAGGAGGAGGTGGTGAGAGGTAAGGAAGAAATCAAAAGAAGCAGAAAAAGCGACACCAGCAGCCGACAAATGGCACTAAGGGAGTTGGCCAGTGCAGGCAGGCGGAATCCAAGCAGCCGGTGTTTCCTGGATGAGAGACTGTGGCCACGGGAAGCAGAGGAGGCCGAGGTGGGTGAACAAGGGTAGGGGGTGGGAAAGCATATATTGCCAGTTACCGATTGTTCTGTCTTCTGCTGGAAGCTCCATGAAGCTGCTTTCTCGTACCCCCTATTTGCTGGTCTCTGATAGGAGTCCAAGATGGAGGATCTGTGCTGCGTTAGGTGATAGGGGACCTCTCCATGTATGTGTCCTCGCTCTCTGTTCTCTATCAGTTTCTTATTCCATTTGATGCTTGGCTGGGTTCTTTATCTCTTCATTTGATGTTTAGGATTTGAGGATTGCTGTTTTCTCTGTTTGGCTTAGTTTTTTGGATCTTTGCTGTGGAGGGTCGGCGTGGTGCTTCTGCCTAGAGTGCCATGTTGCTGGAAGTCCCAGTTTTTTTTTTTTTTAACCTGAAGCTCTTCAGTCTATTTATGGAGAGAGACATGCAAATAAGTAAATACACTAAACCAAACCCATTGCTATCGAGTCAATTCTGACTCATAGGAATACTATAGGACAGAGTAGAACTGCACCATAGGTTTCCAAGGAGCAGCTGGTGAATTCAAACTGCCGACCTTTTGGTTAGCAGCCAATGCTTAATCACTGTGCCACCAGAGCCCCAAGTAAATATAGCACACCATAATAAGGATTATAATAGTGGAATGTGTGAAGTGCAACAGGGAGCACCGAGCAAGTAGCCAGGGTAGTTAGGTGACATTTGAACAGGGTCTTGAAAAATAAATAGGAATTTGTCAAGCAATCATAGTAACAGCTACTATTTCTTGAGCTCCTACTAGATACTAGCTATTGCTATCTGCACTTTACATACATTATCTCAATCTTTTCCCCAACCTAGCGAGCTAGGTGGTATAATACCCATTTTACAGACAAGGACACAGAAACAGAGACATTGAAAAATGTGCTGGAGTCACACAGCTTGTCAGCAGCAGTCCTGACTGTCAAACCCATGTTTGGATGGCTTCAAAGCTTATGCGCTTAATTCTATTATTTCCCGTGAGGAGGATTTCTAGCCAGAGAACTACATATCAAAGTTAGTGAATCCCAGAAGGGCAGGGCACGTATGAGGAAAATGAGGGGTTGGAAGGCCCTGAGCACAGGGGCTAGAGGAGTGAGGGTGCAGAGGATGAGCCGTTGGGTAGGATGAGGCCCCTAGAGGGTGACATTGAACACCGTGTTTGACTTTGTCTTCCTCCTGTTGGCAAGCTCAGTAGTCTGGTCATTAGCTGTCTTTTCTTACAACCTGGGGAACTGGACCAGGTCCTGAGTGATCTCAGCAACTGACCGGCAGCCTAAAAGAACAAAACAGTAAAAAAAAAGCTCATTTCTCCAAATACCAGTAACCCAACGAGAGCAAGCCTGGCTCCATCTTTGTGCTCACCCTGATAGAGATTAAGTGCACAGAACTAACAACATAATTCTGATTGCACTGAGAATTTTCACGAGCCTATGCCATGTTCCAGGAAAACCAGTGGTCAGTGGCTCAAAGTGTCCTATATTTTTTTTTTTAAAGTAAAAAGAAAGTTTTATTTGGCATATATTCAAAAGGACAAAAGTGGGAAGTGGACAAGCATGCTGCCAGAGCTAGAATGTCTGCCCGAATCCAAAGAATATCACAGAATAGGCAAGAATGGGAAAACGGACAAGCATGCTGCCACAGCCGTGTCTGCCCGAGTCCCTCAAAGTGTCCTATATTTTGCCAGTGGGAGTCCCTTCAGGGTGGATCTTATGTCCTTTTGACATGCTCCCATCATTTTTCAAGCACTTTCTTACTTTCTGGCACAAGAAGATATTCACGGACCATCTTGTACTTCCCTTGCTCCAGCCCTGGAGTCAGCCATTTATCCAAGGACTGTTGTTTCCTTTTAGTGGAGAATTGGTGCAGATGATTATTGGTACTGGTGTGTCATTGCTTTTAATCCAGACACACTCAGAGGACAATGCTAAGGGACACACACCCACATCTGTCTTATCTGTATGTAGTCGATTCTGACTTATGGCAAACCCCCTATGTTGCGGAGGAGAATTCCTTCATAGGGTTTCTATGAGGCTGTGGCCTTTTGGAAGCAGATTTCCAAGCACCTCTGGGTGGGTTTGAACAGCCAGCCTTTCAGTTGGTAGTCAGGCACTTAACCGTTTGCACCCCTCAGGGACTCTTTTAACAAAGCCACATCAGAATAGAAGGGGAAAAATTCAAAAATGTTCTATACAGCCAAGGCCTTCTGAGGAAAAGTTCCATGAAATGAAAAGACCCTTAATGTGCCGAGGCTCTTAATTAATATGCCAAATTATGACTGTAGCTGAGACTGGACACAGGGATTGAACAGAATCACTCCAGATAATAGGTAAAAATAGAATGGAGAAAGAGGAGCTAGCAAGATGGTATGGGGCTGGGGAGTTGTGGGACGAAGTAGACAGTGAAAAAATCCTGGTGATGGGAAGATTGAAAGAATTTAATAACAAGGATATGTAATGTTAGCTTGAAGTTCTTTATCTATGATGTATACTTCCTCACCTCCCAAAATATAACTTTAGCAAAATGCATTACTCTCAAAAATATAACTAATGAGAGTGTCTTTTTCTAAAAATGGAAACAGGAAAGGGTTGAGTTTCACACCTGGGCAGATTGGAGTGGAAAGAAACAGCAGGTGTGGGGTAAATAAATACTCTGTAAATTGAACTCATTCAGCAGAAGCAGGAATTCTGAACCAGAGGTGACCCCTCCCCTCTTACCCTTGGAATCGACAGTGATATTAAACGGAGCCTTGGGTTTCCACAGGGTGGAGAATAGCGGGGATTCAAAGCATGCTCACCTACTCAAGCAGTACAGAGAGGACAGCTGACAGCCTTTGGTTACATTTTGTAATAAAAGTAATATTTAGGCTATGTGAAAATGTCTAGGTAGTCGCATCGAAAAGGAGCCCTGCTACTAATGGAAAGGTTGGAGTTTCGAATCCACCAGCTGTTTTGCAGGAGAAAAGACCTGGTGATCTGCTCGCATAAAGATTTCAGCCTAGGAAACCCTATGGGGCAGTTCTACTCTGTCTAATAGGGTCACCATGAGTCAGAATCGACTCAACAGCACACAACAACAACAATAGTTGCATCAAAATATTATGATTCCATTTTGGGGCAATTTGAAGTACTGCTTCACATATAAACACCAGTTACATTTCTGTACTTATCCTACCTGTTGGAACCCTGGTGGTGCAGTGGCAAAGTGGGTAAGAGCTCAGCTGCTAAACAAAAGGTCTGCACTTCGAATCCATCAGCTGCTCCTTGGAAGCACTGTGAGACAGTTCTACTCTGTCCTACAGGGTCGCTATGAGTCAGAATCAACTCGAAGGCAAAGACTTTGTTTGTTTGTTTTAAATATATCAATATCTGTTCATCCATTGTAACAAATGTAACACAGGAATGCAAGATGTTAATAACAGGAGAAACTGTTTGCCGAGGCCATATGGGAACCCTCTGTACCTTCTGCACAATTTTTCTGTAAACCTAAAACTGCTCTGAAAAATAAAGTCTATTAATGTTTTTAAAGGCTTAAAACTATTTTTTTAAACAATCAGGGATAAAATTGTCTATAACTCTATGTTTTTCTTTCTTTTTCCCTGCCTTCTTTTAAAATGGGTACGTTCCACTATCTCAGAAAAAGATTTGTTAGCTGTCATTTGCACCTCAGTGGTTGTTAAGTATAAGCTGTTGGTGGAATAAAAAGGCTCTGTTTTTGTGAATTCCCTCCACAGGCGTCTGTTAAAAGAAGGCGAGACATCATTTCAGGATAGGAGAAAATACTTGGGGGAGCACAAGAAGCCTTTTTAGCCTCCTGGAACCCCTATCACTCCCCCACCAACTGGGAGAAAATACACCAATATGATATCTGTTCACACTTATGCCCTCCTTTCCTCCATAAGAGGGATTCAATGACACAATGACCTTGGGTCATTTATTGTTTTATCTTCATAGGCTTTGACTAGTAAGGAGCCCTGGTGGTGCAACGGCTAAGTACTCAGTAGCTAACCGAAAGTTTCCTGGTGCCTGGTGCAAACCCACCCAGCGGCTCCGCAGGAGAAAGACCTGGTGATCTGCTTCCATAAAGATTACAGCCAAGGAAGCCCTATGGGGCAGTTCTACTCTGTCACATGGGGTCGTTATGAGTCAGAATCAACTTGACAACACCCAACAACAACAACAGTTGTTGGTCCTGAACTTGAAGGCCTTAATATATTTCCATTGTTTCTACTAATCTCAGTGGAAATGAGTCTGGCGCTGGCATTAATTCTGGCCTAAGTTTTCTAGCTTGTACTGCTCAAGACCAAAAGTTTGAGTCCGCTTCCTTAATGAATAATATGCAACTCCAACACTGAGTATCAGATACTTCTCTAAATATCAGATCAAAACCAGACTTGAGAAGACCTGAACATTTTGCATTGTGCCTGGCATAGGGCAGATGCTCAGTAACACTTGTGAAAATAAATTAATGGAGTAGAAGTAGTCTTGAATCTACAAATTGAGGAGCAAATGGAGGTCTTATTGGGGTTCATCTTGCCTGCCTTCTCACATTGCAGTGAATACCATTGTAAATACCAGCAGGGTTTCTCAAAGACAGAGTTATTGGCTATTGACATTTGGGGTAGGAAAATTCTTCGCTATGAGACTGTTCCAAGCATTTTAGAACATTTAACATCCCTGGCTCCTGGACAATAAATACCTGTAGTACCTGTCCCATAGCCATTGTGACAATTAAAAAACATAACAAAACAAAACCAAAACCAAAATGCCCTTGGGCAGGGAGGTACAATTATTGGTTAAGATCCACTATTATATAGGATCACTGGGATCCCAGCCTTTGCTAAAAACTTACAAGATTTTATGAATACTACTTTACAATTTCATTTTGGACTGAAATCCACATGCTTGTAACTTCGAGATATTGGTGTTTGTTCTGCTATCTGTGGTTACACAGGACAATACTTCTCTGTCAGCCATTGTGTGCCTTCCTCTCCTCCAGTTTGTATCTCCCCAGTTCTCCTCCCTTCTTCTTTCACACGATTTTTGACTCATCACAGAGTATGTATATTACTTAAAAGAGGACACCCAGAAACACATCATACATGCCCGGTGTGATCTGAGTACTCTTCTCTCTCGTGATCTGAAATCGAAGTTGCTTTCATAGCAGATGTATCACATTTTAAGGGTGTGCATAATCCTTGTCTGGGATGTTTCTTCCATGTTCTCTTTTCTGGACAGCTGCACTTGGATGCTAACTGAAAGGTTGGCAGCTTGAACTCACCCAACAACACAAAAAAAGAAAGGCCTGGTGATCTGCTTTTGCAAAAAGATTACAGCCAAGAAAACCCTATGGAGCTCAGTTCTTCTCTGTAACACATGAGGTCGCCATGATTTGACAGCAATGGGTTTATTTATTTGTTTGGAACCAGGTTGAGAAGGGGTTAACTAGAGGGAAGGGACAACCATTCTAGTTCTTTA
The DNA here is from genome assembly GCF_000243295.1 of Trichechus manatus latirostris. Lineage (NCBI taxonomy): Eukaryota > Metazoa > Chordata > Mammalia > Sirenia > Trichechidae > Trichechus > Trichechus manatus. Next base: position 2,890,216 of record NW_004444009.1, read on the forward strand.
GGCCTCCTGCTTTAAGCTCCAAGTCAGGGGGGATACACAACTTACCTGTAAGGGTCATGGATGTGTGCAACTCCTTTTTTAAGATGTTCAAAACTTCCTGGACACCATGTTCACCCTGCTCCAGAGACAGAGAGAGACAGAGAAAGAGCCATGAAGGAACATTCTGACCATCTGTCGTATCTAAATTCTAGACGTAGACTGAGCTTTGGTGGGGGACATCTGTGAAATTACAACAATGGTGGGAACAAAGGAGAGCAAAGAGAAAAAAATGTGGGGTAGGAATTATGGAAAATCTGAAGTGTCAGCAGGAAGATGCAGGTGAGGTGTAACTAGCTTTCAGGAATCTAAGGCACCTGGAAAAACTGTTAAGTTTGAAGACGAATCCACAGAAAAACATGGACATGAATGAGAAGCTCTGTATTCTCCAGCTGACTTTCGCTTTGCCATTCTCACCTCGCAGGCAAGACCCCACAGGATAGGTCTGCCAACAAAAACGCACTTTGCTCCAAGTGCTAGGGCCTTCAGCACATCATTGCCAGTTCGGATGCCACCGTCCAGGTACACTTCAAGCTTCCCTTGCACGGCAGTCACAACCTCTGTCAAGGCATCGATCTGAAAAAGAAATGCACTCATGGCTCTGGGATTCCTGTGTGACTCTAAGAGACCCAAGGGACAGAGGTACCCTCACAACATGGGGTAGGACCAGGAAGTCCAGGCTGGGGCCATGCCCTTCACAAATCCTTTCCCTCACTGGTGCCTATCAAAAGCAGCTGCAGCTACCTTCCCAAGGCCCAGGGGGTTTCTCCGGGCCCTCCCTCCTGTAATTTCCTGCTTTTACTCCTGTCCAGCTTCTCTTTGGCTCACTTGTTTGTCTACAGGTTGGGAGATTGGCTTGGTTCCTCTTTACATACTAAAGGGGGATATTTTCCATTTATAATGTTCACTTTAACATTCTCCTTTTCCAGTAAATTTTGACTTTTAATTTTCTTCCACTCTCTCTGTTTCTACAGGGGCATAGCTAGAAATGTTCTCTATTGCAAGGCACTGCCTCTTTTGGCAAAACAAGTAAAATCCACCGTGGTCTGCCAGTCCTTCCCGAATGCAGCCTGTCTTGTGTAACTGGGCTGCACATTGTTTTTTTTCTTTAAATTGCACATTGTCTTTTAGGAATTGGATTTCACCAAGTCGTCCCTGATGCCTTATCTGAGAAATGGGATAGGAATGCAGCAAGAACATCTGAAAAGTAGAGTGTAAGCTTTTGAAAGACAAAAACCAAACAAGCTTATCACTTTGGCATGGTTTCTCCATTAGACCTTGCCTCTTATCTGACCTCTTCAATTGCAGTTGCTGCAGCGCTTAACCACCAAGGCTCCTTCTGCTGTTGAAGCAACCCGAATTCTACCTGAATGAGATCTTTTGGCTGAGGTTGAACAGGGCAAGAAATTGGGAAGAAAAGAACTTTGTACTTTAATTTACAAGTGGAGAAGGAACTGAGTGTTTCTGACTTACATGTAATAACTGGAAGGAATTCATATCTAAATAAGAGATATTTTTATATTCCCAGCATGGTGTTGTTTAAACTATTTCTATGATGTTGTGAAAAAGAAATAAACGTATTTGTACAGACTCTTCTAGTGAGCCATATTGGAGCTGACAGTAATTTGAAATGAGAAATAGAATAGGGAGTGAATTTTCAGCCTAGGGTCTAATGTGGCTTTAGAGTTAATTTTTGATAGGTCAGAACAGGACATTCATTAGCACCTTCTAGGAACTGCAGCTGACTTATCCTCCCCCTGGTTCTGGGAGGAAACACAAAGACAATGCTAAATACAGAGCCTCAGAGCTGGGAACTTCATTCAAACTGTCACTCCCCTCACAGGGCTGGAATAGGGTGAGGCGAATGAGACACTCGCCTTAGGCACAGAAATTTTTTTTTTTTTAGATTTTTTTTTTTTAATTGTACTTTAGATGAGGGTCTACAGAGCAAATTAGTTTCTCATTAAGGAGTTAATACACATATTGTTTTGTGGCGTTGGTTGCCAACCCCACAACACGTCAACACTCTCCCCTTCTCAAGCTTGGGTTCCCCATTATCAGCTTTCCTGTCCCCTTCTGCCTTCTCGTCCTTGCCCCTGGGCTGGTGTGCCCCTTTAGCCTTATTTTGTTTTATGGGCCTGTCTAATCTTTGGCTGAAGGGTGAACCTCAGGAGTGACTTCAGTACTGAGTTAAAAAGGGTATCCAGGGGCCAGACTCTGGGTTTCTCCAGTCTCTGTCAGACCAGTAAGTCTGGCCTTTTTTTGTGAGCTAGAATTTTGTTCTACATTTTTCTCCAGCTCTGTTTGGGACCCTCTATTGAGATTGCTGTCAGAGAAGCTGGTGGTGGTAGCTGGGCACCATCTAGTTGTGCTGGACTCAGTCTGGTGGAGGCTGTGGTAGTTGTGGTCCATTAGTCCTTTGGATTAATCTTTCCTTTGTGTCTTTGGTTTTCTTCATTCTCCCTTGCTCCAGATGGGGTTGGGCACAAAATTTGAGGGAGTGCCAAAAAACTCAGTAATTAAGATAAATAATATTTTAATGCAATATTAAAAAAAAATCAAATTGAGAAAATTTGGCCTGTGAGCTGGTAGCCTGTTCTTATGAATTAAGTTTAAGATTAAGATGAAATGAGTATTGTAGGGTTATGTAAGTGCAGGGCTGGAGCCTGTCTTTATTTCAAATGTTGATATTTTGTTCAGCATGGATTTTTTCGCATTCACTTTGGCTTTTTAAAATAGTGCATTAAAAATTATTGATCCTGATTACTGAGGTTTCTGGCACCTCCTTAAATTTTGAGCCTGAGGCAAAGTGCCTCACTGCCTCACACTAGTCCTCTTCCTGTCCCTGGATGACCATGGGTTTGGTTGTTTAGTCAAATAGCTTGAGAGAACGCCATGTTGATCAGCCATAATGGGGTAAGAGAAACTCCTCTCTCTCTGGCCCCTTGGCATATATGAAAGAGAAGTTCTGCCAACACTCGTTCTCTGTTGAGGAAGTGAGGTGGAGAATTCATCTGCCTCTTTCTAACTCATTGCTAAAGCCTCTCCAAGGGAACGAGACTGCTTAAAGTGATTAATGAGAGCCTGACACTAATTGTTTATGTTTTTATTTGTTTTATCTGGAAAGCCAATATTCTACCCTGTCTATTTGCTGAGTGTGGGTGGGCTGTTTGCTTTCTGCTCCCATCTAGAAGCACAGTCGGGACGGACTGGGGCCTGCCGTGCTCTTTGTCCTCACTGTTCTGTCTGTTACTGCGTGTGTGAGAGGTGGGCTTGTGGGTGTCCTTGCAGGGGCTGGTGGGAAAGCTCAGCGTGTGCTCTGCAGAACTACTTTCTCTTAAGGTCATAAGGTCAAGAGTTGGGATGGTAAGTGGGAAGGCCAACCATGCTCTCCAATCCAGCCCTTATCAGAGAACCATGAAAAGGCACGCCCATTGCTCTCCAGGTGGGATTGTGATTCCTGTGCCTGTCTTTTATCAGTCAGAGCCCGGTGGGGGGGAGGAGGTGAGTGACTGCACCTTAAACCTTCAGGTATCACAAGCCTTGGAGTGTATAAACCATCTGACGTAGCATTTATACCTCCTGGAATTTGTCAAAATAAAGTAACTGAGAATATGCAAATGATTTAGATTTAAGAACAGTCACTGATGCATTGTTTAAAATAGTAGAAGATTGGAATCAATACCAAATCCAAACCAAACCCATTGACGTTGAGTCGATTCTGACTCATAGCAACACTATAGGACAGAATAGAACTGCCCGATAGGGTTTCCAAGGCTATAAATCTTTACGGAAGTAGACTGCCACATCTTTCTCCCATGGAGTGGCTGGTGGGTTTGAACTGCTGACCTTTCGGTTAGCAGAGGAGCTCTTAACCACCGTACCACCAGGGCTCCTTGGAATCAACACGTGTTCAGTAAGAGAAGATGGATTAAATAAATTGACCATTCGTACTCTGCAACCATTAAAAATAACAAAAGCACACTGATTGAAATGAAAAGATGCTCTTAATATCTTGTTAAGTGAAAAGAAGAAAATTACAAGGTATTATGTATAGTTTTTTTAGCACAAAATGGCATATTTGCATTAAAAAGTTGATAGCAACAATTATCAAAATATTAATATTAATAATAATGATAAATTTAAAGGTGAATTTTATCTTTTTAAAATTATGTTTATTTTATAATTTATTTGTTGTGAACATGTTTTATTTATATAATAAAAAAGTTGATAAAACTTAGGGGGAAAAGGCCCCACTTTTCTCTCTTAAAATGAGTCAAGCAGCCATAGAAGAATCTCTTGAAAAATATAATCTATATATCTCCATGAAAATAAATCAATAACTAATTCCCACTTAAAGATTCTCTCCCTGCCTCCCTCCTCCTCATTTTCTACTCCCAAACTCCACCTATAATGAACATAGATTTCTAGGCTGTAGCAGATTTTAGCAAAGGACTCATTAGGGCATGTTTTAGTTGTATTGTCAAAGACCAGTATTTAGTAGCTTAAGTAAGGCACTGCTCCTTCCTAGATTGTGTCATAAGAGAAAATATGAGGGTACAATTCATGCAGACAAACATGCTTCAAGCCGAGCACTTTTCCCAGAATGCAGGACAACTCAGTGCTCTGAAACATTTCTTTTTCTTAAATCCCACCTTAACCACTTATTAACTGTGGTAATCAACTCGGACAAGTTACCTAACATCTCTAAACTCCAGTAACCTCATCTTTAAAATGGAGATAAAAATACCCATCTTGCAGAATTGTGAGAATTAGAGACGATAAAAGTAAAGATTGTAAAAATAACCTGACCACTCGAGGCTGTTATTTATGATTTAAAAGTCCTTAAAATGTACATGTATATACCAACATATGTGACAAGGACGGGGCAAATGTGTACCAAATTGCACAAAGTACCTTGCCTGTGGATACACACACACACACACACACACACACACACACTCCTCGGAAGTCATCCTACATACTGACGCAGCAACTTCATCAAGCTGCCTCCCACCATGGTTGGAAACAATGATGCCGTGGACATTGTGCTTCACCGCTAGCTCTGCATCCTCTTTTGTCAAGATCCCTTTAAGGATGATGGGCAATTGAGTTATGCTCTGAAACCAGGAGAGATCATTCCAGCAGATGGACGGGTCAATGGCAGACATCTGGAGACGAGGTATTGAATCTCTCTGTGGAAAATAGAAAGAGAAACTGAGTCCTGAAGGCCTTCAAAACTGCTTGACCCATTCCAAAGATGAGACACATTTGAAGAGCTGCTATTTATAAGCTTGACAAGAAGAACAATAAAATCCAACAATACTTCTAGCTCCTTTTCCTAACAAAATTTATATAAAGGGATTTCTACTTAAATCGTTTATCTATTAACCATTAGTTGTATCCCTGCTCAGTAATTATGCCAGGTCCTGGTGACACAAAGATGAATAAGACACAGTCCTCACTTTAAAAGACTTCAGATTATAGTAAGTGAGATAGATAAGAAAAACATTTGTAATTTGATGTGTTATGGTTGAAATAGGCACAGCATAATAAGAATTAAGCAATACTTCAATAATCCTAAATCAGATATTACCCAACAATCACCCTAGGTACACTAAGTGCATGAAATCATAAACCCCAGTGTATCTCTACAATCAGAGAGAAGGATTCCAGAAACCACAAGGCCAATTTGTGGTTAACGGATAGAACAGTTGAGCCACTTGTCTGGGTATCGCAGCTGTCTGTTGGCTGAAAATGCTTGTATCACTATTTCTACTGTTGTCAGTGGAATCCAACTTTACTATGGCTTTCTCTCCTGAGAAGTCCTGGTGGTGCAGTGGTTAAAATGCTCAGCTCGGCTGCTAACCGAAAGGTCTGCGGTTTGAACCCATTGGCTGCTCTGTGAGAGAAAGATGAGGCAGTCTGCTTCGGTAAAGATTTACGGTCTTGGAAACCCTATGGGGGCAGTTCTACTCTGTCCTATAGGGTAGCTATGAGTTGGAATTGACTTGACTTGATGGCAGTGGGTTGGGTTTGGTTTCTCTCTCCTGGGCACTCTATCCCATTCATTGTAGGATTTAATGAGGGAAGTGCTAATTCAGAGATTCCAAATAGGTGTGATGTGGTACTGCGGTGCTTCCTGGATGAGTTCTAAATATACAGAGATACTGACTCCTCACCTTGGGGGGTGGGGGAGGGGGACCTGGGCTGTGCGCATCCTCTCCAGATATTCCATTTGTCTAAGTGTGCCATCCAAAATGATCATTTTCTAAGTGTGCCATAAGGTAGAAAATCTTAGAAGAACTTTAGTTTACTCTCTTATTCCCTGCAAAGGTCCTTGCTACATATTTCCTATTTCTTGGTCTCCAGTCTTGGACAGAACACTTCTGGGAGCAAGCTGGGCAGCTCCAGGGGTGAGAATATTTTATCTTATATTTTGTTTGTCTGGAAGACCTGGGGAACAGGGACCACATGTGTTTTTTGAACTGCTGCATCCCCAGTGTGTAGCACAGAGTAGTCAGTCAGTAAATGCCCGTGGAAGGGAAGAAGGGAAGAAAGGAAGAGAGAGGGAAGGGAATTTGCCTCCTGTAATGCCTACCCATTGAACCTGGTAGCTTTCCTACCTCTTTAGGGGATTGAAGATCCTTTAGCAGTAAGTTCATCTTCAAGTCCAGTTTGTTTCGAATGTCATGTCGCCTGTTGCCAACTATGGGTACATCCACAGTGATTACCAAAGCTTTGAAACCCAGGGATTCTGCCCTCTGGATCAGCTGTTTGGTTAGCTGCCGGTCTGGCTGCACATAGAGTTGGAACCATCGGAGGCCACTGGGGGCGGCAGTAACAATGTTTTCCAGGGTGCAGGAAGCATATGTGCTAGTGATATAGCAGATGCCGGCGGCTTGGGCAGCTGCAAAGCAAAGGACACAACACAGGTTGGAGGGCAGGAGTGTTTTGGACTGGGATGGGAAGCCCTAGGAGTTTGTGTTGTCTCTGGTCAGCTTGCCCTGTGAGTAGAAATAAAGTTTGACTTCATTCTGCTTCCCTGTGGGGTGGGGATAGGAGGTGGTTTGATCCGACTGGGAGGCATAAAGATGTTTGGGTCCTCTTCTGTATAACCTGTCTTATAATACCCATACTCCAGAAGAAAATATTCCCAGCTAGAAATATCATTGCATCCCCAGAACGATGTTGGGCATGTTGTGGACTTTGGGCAGGAAGTGGACTTCTTGTGATCTCCTTAATGAAGCAGAAGGGAATTAGAGGGCAGAGGATGAGGAAATATAATTCTGTTGAAGAAGACTGAGCTTTGCTGTGGAAAAAGCAGGATATCTTAAATTAGAGGAATGCTAGTGTCTTAGTCATCTAGTGCTGCTATAACAGAAATACCACAAGTGGATGGCTTTTAACAAAGTGAAATTTATTCTTTCACAGTCTAGTAGCCTACAAGTCCAAATTCAAGGCATCAGCTCCAGGGGAAAGCTTTCCCTCCCCGTTGGCTCTGGAGGAAGGTCCTTATAATGGACCAAGTCTTCCCTTGGTCTGGGAGCATCTCAGCACAGGAACCTCAGGTCCAAAGGAGGCGCTCTGCTCCCAGCACTGCTTTCTTGGTGGTACAAGTTCCCCATGTCTCTCTGCTCACTTCTCTCTTTTATATCTCAAAAGAGAATGGCTTAAGACACTACCTAATCTTGTAGAGCTCAATATAACTGCCACTAATCCATCTTATTACATCATAGTGATAGCATTTACAACACACAGGGAAATTACATCAGATGATAAAATGGTAGACAAACATACAATACTGGGAATCATGATCTAGCCAAGTTGACAGGTATTTTTGGGGGACACAATTCAATCCATGACAGCTAGTTCTACCATTTCTTAGCTGTGTGGCCTTGAGTCTTATTTCCCTTACCTGTAAAGTGGGGGAAATAATAATAACTGTCTTATAGGGCTATTGGGAAATTATATAAGATACTAGCTATGGGAACATTCTTTTAATTGCAAAATGATGTACTATACAAAGCTAGTGATAATGAAGTTGATGATGAGGGTGATGATGATGGTGGTGATGATGATATTGACACTAATGCTGCTGCTGAATTGCGTATTTCTCATTTCCTGCTTTAATCATTTTCAGTGGAATTTTCCAACACATTAATGTCACTACCATTCTACAACCCATGCACACAGAAATTGGCCTAACTGAAAAACAATATTTTCAACTTCCAACATCAACAGGATATACTCCATCATTTTGTCACCCCAGTATATCTTCCCTCCCACAAAAGAAAACCCCACACAACACATTCAACCATGAAGATTTAGTAAACTGGTCATATTTCAAACTAGCCAGACTTGGTTTCTAACCTCATCAAGATGGATGTCACTTTCAAGTCTAAAATCCTTGGATTCACTGCTGCCTTCATCATAGAGTCAAAGGAAAAGACCACAGGAAAGCCCTGGAGCCTCACAAAAAAATGAGTGAGGATTATAAAGGAATTACAGGAGTATTTTCAGCTTTTTCTTCTGTCTTATTTTATTTTATTTTTTCTCCTCTTGTTTTATTTATTGATTTATTTTTGGCGATGATAGAGGTGGAGAGAATGGGAAACTAATAAGAAGGAAGACATAACCCAACAAGACACTTTTTGTCAAACAAGAAGACAAGGTCAATCAAGGAAAAGGGAAATGGAACATTTGGTAAAAGAAGTTGCCAGGGCCTTGGGTCAGGACCTAACGTCATGATTTTCTCCTCATTCTAAGTTCAGAGAGTTGCCGTTCAGCCCCAGTCTTGGTCTGTGAAGGGCCAAAGAGAGCCTTTTCTTTGGGGTTGTACTAAGTATCCCTTTCCCCACAGACAGTACAAATGAGAGGGGTGAGTGTCCCTCTCCTGAGGGGTGGTTTGGTGAGATTTTAGCACCCTCCTATTTATCAGTGGTGGCGCAGTGGTTAAGCACTTCCCTGATAACTGAAAGACCAGCAGTTAGAATCCACCAGCCACTCTGTGGAGAACGATGTGGCAGTCTGCTTCCGTAAAGATTACTGCCTTGGAAATCCTATGGGACAGTTGTTGACTCCATGACAAAGGGCTTGGTTTTGGTTTTATTTATCAGCAATATCTCTTCTACTCTGACCGCTCCTTGTTAAGGAAAATGGATGTTTTCTCAGTCTTATGTGAAATTTTATACAAACAGCTTTAAGCATTTCCTTTCCCACCCTCCCCAGTTCCAACCAGACTGCTGTCTGTAAGCCCCTTCTGTACAGAAATCTTGCTGTTGCCTGCTGCTGCAATGTCTAGGCCTCTGGGAAGGGAGCCTCAAGAGGAGTTGGTCCATACCTCTGGCTGTGCTCATTTCTCCATCAGGCCAGGCGAGGCAGTGGAAACCCATGGGTGCGATGCAAATGGGGGCGCTGATCTCCTTCCCTTGGATTGTGGTCCTAGTGTCCACCTTTGACACATCTTTCAGAAACCTAGGGCGGAGGCGGATTCTGTGCTAGACAACAAAGAGATTTTCTCTTGGTGAGTTTAACTGTCCAGGATGGAGGTGCTGTCTGGGCTTGGGGCACCTGATTTGTGTGTGAGGCCTTAGCCAGATGGGTCCCCAGAAACCTCTCATGGGCGTGGCTGGCTGATAGCTGATTAAGTTGCATAGACCCAGCTGGAAGCTCAGCTGTCCGGGAAGCCTCCTCCAGCATCCTATTCCACATTAACCTGCCTTCTCTGAACCCCTAGTGCACATATGGTCGCCTACCACCTTGTTCTTCCGGAGTTCTGTGTCCTTGAGCTGTGCTTCTCTGACTAGGCTCTCAGCACTTGTTGGAGCAGATTGAATCAACCTAACAAGGTCTAGAAAGGAAGAGAATAGGCATGAAGTAGTTTTGGGCTTTTTCCCTCTCAGGTTAGAAACAATTCTCGAAAAAGTGAGAAAAGGCCGCTGAAAAAGGAAGAATTCCAGAGAATGATCATGGGTTTTTTTGTTTTTGTTTTTTGCTAGAAGTTAATTCATTTAAAGATCTGATTTAAAAACTGCTTTAGAAGAAGGTAAGGGAACACACAAATGGCAAGTACGTATACAAAGCATACTTTTAAGGCTAATTGGTACTTAGCCTCTGGGCTCCCAGATTTTTGTTTTTACACAAAATATTATTTCCTTATACAAACTTAGAAAGATTTTCTAGGAATACTAATTGTGCGAACTTTAGTAAGGTAGCCTTAGTTACTTCATCTGTGAAATGGGAATAATAATATAAATCGCCTAACAGTTTTGCAAACATGAAATGAGATAAAACATTTAAAGTGCCTAGTGTGGTGTTGAAGGAGCCCTGGTGGTGCAGTACTTAACCAAAAGATCGGCAGTTCAAACCCACTAGCTGCTGTGTGGGAGGAAGATGTGGCAGTCTGCTTCCCCAAGGATTACAGCCTTGGAAACACTATAGGGCAGTTCTATCCTGTCCTGTAGGTCGCTATGAGTCACAATAGACTCTTCAGCAATGGGTTTGGGTTTGGGAGTATGGTTCTAATTAAGTATGAAAAAACAGAATAAAGTGTTGACCTTGTATCCCATTTTTTCAATTGTCTCCTTACCTCTCCGTTACAGGGGTCAGCAAACTTCTTCCTAAAGGGCCAGATAGTAAATATTTTAGACTTTGTGGGCCATACGGTCTCTGTCACAATTACTCAGCTCCGTGATTATAGTGCAAAAGCAGCCATAGAAAATATGTAAATGAATGAGCATGGCTGTGTTCCAATAAAACTTTATTTATGGACACTGAAATGTAAATTTCATAGAATTTTTACATGTCATAAACTTTTATTCTTGATTTTTTTCCCAATCATTTAAAAATAATTTAAAAAAAATTCTTAGTTTGTGGGCCATACGAAAAGATGCAGAAGGCCACATTTGGCCTGTGGGCCACTGTTTGCCGACCCCTGCTGTTCTCCCTTGAATCAGTCTTATTTCATCCCTAAGACTTCTTGAGTCTCTGTATTTCCAACATTTCCTGAGTTCTCTCTCCTGCCATATATTTTCTCCTCCAGGCTGGAAGTTGAGGAACTCAGGAGGTTTAAGTCTATCCAGCAGGCTTCTCCTCCCTGCCCAGGTTACTGTGATCTCCAGGTCTCTTGTCCTATCTTGACAGGTTGTAAAGTTTCTGGGATGCTATGGTAGTTGTGCTAGTTCTACAGAAGCAGTGAGATAAATTCCTTCTTCATCCATCCCCCCATTCTTGTTGTTGTTGTTGTATGCCATCTAGTCAATTCCGACTTATAGTGATCTGATAGGACAGGGTAGAACAGCCCCATAGGGTTTCCTAGGCTGAAATCTTTAGGAGAATAGGTCGCCAGAACTTTTCTCCTACAGAGCTGCTGGTGGGTTTGAACCATTGACCCTTCAGTTAGCAGCTGAGTGCCATTAACCACCGTGCCACCAGGGCTCCTTTTACCCATCCTTAACCCCCCCCAAAAAAATCCTCATAATTAGATCTTCAGTACACTGTGCTCTTTGGGAGCAGAAACCAGCACTGCTACCTTTCAAGGAGCTCTCAACCAGTGCATCTTAGCTTAACAATAGAAAGAACACATAAGACCAAACCTTTTAAATGCTGCGATGTTGTCATCCCTTGTGAAGCTGTCATCAGCTCCTCCGTCAATAAAATCCCAAGTTGACTTGGACAGACGCTCCCGTGCACGTGCCTGAAAGTCTGTCAAACACACCAAGGACATTTCTGTACCTTGAAAGGAAAAAAAAAACAAAAGACAAAACAGAACAAAAGCCCAACAAGAAGTTTAGATGTGCAGGAGAGGGCAAAGGGAGAGCTACAGTGTGCAGCTATTTGGATCTAACATTCATCCCCCTGTATTCTTACATTAAAGGAGTTTCTCCCCAAGACATGATCCTTGGGCCGGAAGCAGGAAGTCATGCTCCTCCCTCCATTCTCCTACCCCTCAATCCCAAACCCTGATTATTCGCTCTCCTAAACATCCCTCATATCTGTGTCCTCCTCCACATGCCTACTGCCTCAGATCTAATTGAGGCTCCACCAACTCTCGTGGGATTTTTGCAAAAATTTCTTATCTGTGTCTCCTAGCCTCCAGATTCACTTTCCCTCTGGTCTTGCTCCAGCTGCCTGTGATCTTTCTAAAGTGGAAGTCTGATAATGCCCCTGGTCTTTCAATGTGCCCACTTCGTGGCATTTCCAGCCTTCCAGGACCTGTTCCCACCTGCTTCATCTCTTAGTGGCCCTTCCTTGCACTTGTTACTCAAGTTGCTACTTGTGTTTCCTGAACATGCCAAAGGACTATTTCATGCTTCTGTGCTTTTTTTTTTTGAGGAAGTCCATCAGGGTGGAAAAACTGGGGTTGAACTGATACTAATATCTGGGAGTTCCCAGGAACCACCGCAAGTCTGAATTACCTGGGGCTGTGGATGATGTAGTGGAGGAAGCTGTCTTTTTGGGATTCTGCTAGGTCTCTGAACATGTTGCTTAGTATCATTAGGAAGCAAAAATATCATGCTGGGTGGTGAAAATGGTTAACGTGCTCAGCTACTAACTGAAAGGCTGGGGCTTTAAACCCATCCAGAGGTGCCTCAGAAGAAAGGCCTGGTGATCTATTTCTGAAAAATCAGCCATTGAAAACCATAAGGAGCAAAGCTCTACGCTGATGGTGACCCATGAGTTGGAATTGACTTGAGGGCAACTTGTCTGGTCTGATCCGGAAAATATCATCACCCACTGCTTTGCTATTTTTGCTAATTTTGAGACCAAGAAAATAACACACACTGCTTTCATCCTCTTTCTCCCTGTCCTCCTCAAATCACAACCTGAACCCTGTAAATGTGGAGCTTGGTACTTCTGATACAACCACTCCTGAAAAAGGAAAGAGGGAAGGGTTTGGGAGTCACCAGTAAATTTCTCCAGTAGGAGCAAGGGCAGTGGAAATGGGAACTGCAGAGATGCTCCAGGTGCTGGTTGCAGTCAGTCACAGAAGCAGAGCTCTTGCAGGAGAGGATTTCAGAGGGAAAGGCTGAGAAACTGGAGCTCGTAGTTCTGGGCATATCCCCAGTGGTTGACAGTGGTGTGAAAACTAGTCAAAGACTGTGAGTAGAAATTGTCTGGCTTTTAGGCCATTGACCAAAGAGTGGGGATAAGCAGGAGCCCCCGGAAATAGGGCTTCACACACAAATGGGATATCTCCTCTAGTGAACTAGGGGGCCAAGGACGCCAGATGAAATGTTGGTGCTGGGGATCTTGGTGGGGGTAGGGCAGGACTGGTCTGAGGGCAGCTGGGGCCAAGCCAGAATCTAGTCAAGTCCAGCAGAGAAGTAGCCCAAAATATCTACCTAGAGGGCTAGGCATCTTTGAGTGGTGCAAACATTTGACATGCTCAGCTATTAACTGAAAGGTTGGAAGTTCAATTCCACCCAGAGACACCTTGGAAGAAAGGCCCAGGCATCTGCTGAAAAATCAACCATTGAAAACCCTATGGATCACAGTTCTACTCTCGTACACATGGGGTTGCCATGAGTTGGAATCAACTTGACGGCAACTGGTAAGGGGCTAGGCAGAAAAAAATTATGACTGAAAAAGAAACAGCCCTCAGAAGGTACTCCCTCCAAAAAATTAAAAAAAAAAAATGACTCATGGCAACCACATGTGTGACAGAGTGGAATGAAGTTCCATAAGGTTTTCTTGGCTGTAATCTTGATGGAAGCAGATTGCCAGGTCTTTCTTCTTCGTCACCACTGGGTAGGTTTGAACCAACAAACTTTTAGGTTAGTAGTCAAGCATTAATTGTTTGTGCCACCCAGGGACCTCCCAGGATGTACAGTGGGTTCCAAATGGAGTTTAGGAGGTGGATTTGGGAAATGGGCACAAGAAATTTTGATAAATAACATATCTTTTCAGTGGGTGGGCAGGGAGCTATTAAGGTACCGAAGTGAATTGACAAAGGGCAGCAACCATATCTCATGTATCTAATTCCTACCTGATCCCTTCAAGGGTAAATAAACCTTGTTGTTGTTGTGTGCTGTCCGGTCAATTCTGACTCATAGCGACTCTGTAGGACAGAGAAGAACTGCCCCATAGGGTTTTCTAGGCTGTCATCTTTTCAGGAGCAGATTGCCCATGCAGCTGCTGGTAGGATCGAACAGCCAACCTTTCAGTTAGCAGCTCCTTCGATACACCTTAGTCAAATGGATAAATCACTACATTTACCCAACTCTGTTGTAATTACTGCAGCCCTGATGGCGAAGTGGTTAAGAGTTTCACTGCTGACCAAAAGGTCGGCAGTTCGAATACACCAGCTGCTCCTTGGAAACTCTGTGGGGGAAGTTCTACTCTATCCTATAGGGTTGCTATGAGTTTGGTTTTGTAATTACTTATTTATACCTCCATGTGAGAGTTAATACAGCAGACCTGAGACTGCTATCCTTAGAAAGGCCTGCTGGCAAGTTTGGCCCTTGGTTGGCATCTGCGAACTTGGGTTTCAGGACGGTTCTCACCATTCCCTGATAAGAGGGGTTCATGTTGCCTAAACTGTGCAAACAATGTGGTTCATGCTGAACACCTGCCTTCCCTCTGGGAGTCTGGAATTCTGGTGTGTTCTAGGCACAGGGTTCCTATGTGACCAGCCCCCAGTGAAGACCTTGGGCTTGGAGTCTCTAATGGGCTTCTCTGCCAGACAACACTTTACATGTGTGGTAACAATTGTTGCACACCTTGTCTGACTCCACGAGGAGGGGACTCTTGGAGGCTTACACCTGGTTTCCTCCAGACTTCTCCCCATGTGCTGTTCCCTTTGCTGACTGTGCTCTAATAAACCATAGCTGTGAGTACAACTATATGCTGAGTCCTCTGAGTGCTCCCAGAGAATCGTGCAACCGAGAGGTGGTCTTGGGGACCCTTGGCACACTTCATATCCACAGTTAGCTGCTAACTAACCCTATGGGGCAGTTCTACTCTGTCCTACAGAGTCGCTATGAGTCAAAATTAATGGAGGACAGCACACAACAACAACAAGATTTATTTACCCTTGAAAGGATTGGGTAGGAATTAGATACATGAGATATGGTTGCTGCCCTTTGTCAACTCACTTCAGCACCTTAATGCCTCATGCTGAGTTGCTATTCTTAAATGTTCATTACTTAATGTTCCCCTGACTGTTATCTCTCTGCCTTCTTGGATGAGAATATTTCACTAGGTTTTAAGCCCCACCATCTCAAAAAATCCCCATATCGTATACACTGCACAGTCATAGAAATGTTCTTCTGTTGATTTCTAGCATAGAAACTAGATAAAACTTGTGCCTAACCTGAGAGAAATGGCTCAGACACACTCAGAAATACTTGCCTGGGATAGTGTGGGTTATTTCATTTGAAAACTGCTTGGAACTAAAGAATTAACCCCAGCATCCTTATATAGACCAAAGACTAATTTACTTCATTTCTATACGATTCCTCTAATTTTTTTCCTTAGCTTCTTTTCTCTCTACATTTCCTCTCAACTTCTCTATGAAGTAGACAGAGTAGGCATTAGTCTTCCCCGTTTTACATCTGAAGAGAATGAAGCCTAGGAAATAAAATAACTTGTGAGAGATCAGGCAGGAAGTGATTACAAGAGATGGCTCTGGATTCATGTCTCCTGGCAGCCTCTAAAGCTAGATGTTCTCCATTTTCTGTTTCATGGAACAGAGCAAAATAGTTGGTTCACATAAATTACTTGTTATAGTGAATTTAAGATGATTTTGTAGGTTTAAAAAATACAACTATGATGCATTTTAAAATTACATATGTACAGCTTAGTAAAATACTTAGTCTATTATTTTTATAAGAGGTCCAGTATAAATAAAGTTCATTGTTGAAAAGCAGGATAACCTTTCTGTTCAAAGCATTCTCTAAGTTTGGGAAGGAAGATTTAGCACTACTCATGTTTGCATATTTCAGTTTGATCCATACCAGATTTGATGCCACCAGAAATTAAAGTGAGGATTCACGTTTTCTTGTATTCCCATTTTATCTATTTCCAGTATTTTTTTTCTTCTTTTCCTCTCTATCCCAACTGTCCAAGAGGAAGAGAAAGGGTGGAAAAGAATTAAAAAAAAAAAAAAAAAATTTGTGCACTGACCAAGTGGCAGATACTGTTTTAGGGACTTTACCTAATTTTAGCTCGTTTAACCTGTGTAGACTTTTTGCCTTATGGTTAAAGAAAAAAAAAAATGGTGACGTTCCACTAGCATAACAGTGACAAAGAAGCTTGAATCTATGGGCAAGGACTGCCAGTGTCTGTTGCTAACAGTCTGAAGTTCAAAGTTTTTTCCCTGATCTAGGGAAGGGGACAGGACACAGGCTGGAGGAGATGGCTACTTCAAGGCAGACCTTGCTTTCTTCAATAGTACAATTTGATCTGGCCCAGTTAGGCTAAGTCATAAGTTGCCTTCCTTTGAAGATTTCAGTTGGTTCATATGATTCACGTTGATGTCACTTTAGGAACCTTGGGATATCAGAGTTTATATCTGCAATAGAAATCACAGGGCAGGGATCACAGGCCAGGCCATTGAGACCCAATAATGGAAACAAAAGCTCCCTCTGTTGGCTCACCTCGAGGTGTACCAAAGGTTTGGTGTCCTTCAAGACCCTCTGGCCTGGTCCCCTGGGAACTTATGCCAAGTTTCCCAAAGGGATAGTAGAGATAATACCAAGGCTACATTTTAGGGGCCTTATTTGAGAGATTAAACTGTTCAAGGTTGGCTGAAATGCTTTAATCACCGTATGGGGGGGTGACGTCCTCAGCCCCAAGGACAGTGGCTGTAAAGGGCAGAGCCATCACCATGACAATGGCAGCATTGGCCAAGGAGAGGCTGCAGCAAGAGGAGGCCTTGGTAACAGAGGTCATGGTGAGAGGGAGAGGGGGCCTCAGTGCTGCGAGGGCTGTAGTGAGCCCAAGGCTAGACAGCAATGTCAAGACCAGGGAAGACAAGAGTGGAAAATGCCCCCGAGACTGAGGCAGGTGAGCCCCTAGGGGGTTCCCTGAGACAGGGAAGAAAGGGCAGGATGAAGGACTTGTATTCATCAGATCAGGTCTCAGAGTCAAAATGGCACCAGATTGTTCCTAACATTGAGGTGTGTTATTGATAGAATAGTGTCCCCCAACATACGTGTTAGAACCCTGACCCCTATACCTGCAGATGTAATCCTGTTTGGAAATCGGGTTTTCTTTGTTATGTTAATGAGGCCATATCAGTGCAGGGTGTGTCCTAAACCTAAGCACTTCTGTTTTATAAGGAGCAGCACAGACATAGAGATGAGGAAGCACAAATGGGGGAAGATAGATACCATGTAAAAATCACCAAGGAAACGAGGAATGCTGGTGTTATAGAAGCCGAGACAAGGACCTTCCCCCAGAGCAGACAAAGAGAGCCTTCCTTAAAGCTGATGCCCTGAATTTGGACTTCCAACCTCCTGAACTGTGAGAAAATACATTTTTGTTCTTTAAAGGCACCCTCGTGTGGTATTTCTGTTATAGCAACACTAGGGAACGGAGACAGGGTGGTCTAAGGAACTAAGGCTTACACTGGTATGGGAGTGGGGGTACAAAAGAGCTCTATGTGTGTCTGTCTAGTGGAATGCTGCAAGAATTAATTACTTCCTGGTTTCTATGGCCCCGGATCAGTTCTGACCTCGTCCCTGAGCCGTCACATATTATGAATTATGAATCAAGGACTCAGGAACGCTTCAAGGCCATAACTGTCAGTTTTGTTTGTTTAGTTTTATATAATAATCATCTCTCCCCTTTAGCCTGCCCTCTTCAACCACTATCGTTAGCCTGTTTTCCCTCCCGGTAAAGAAATTTCTGCTTGTGACCTGTGGGCATGTTAAACAATAGTGACGTAAGGAGTATGATGCTTGGGTTCTTCAGAATCTGCCAGCTGCAATGATAGGGAAATGATCCATACCTTTGTTTTACCAGAAAAGCTTTATCTTTATGAATGTTGGTTTGAAGGACTTTTTGAGGTTTGAGGATGACACATTTATATTAGGGACAAACTAACCCTGGAGCAATTGTGACAGAATTTGGCCACCTTTTCAAGCAATGGTGACCACAAATCCTGCCTGGTGAGGATCAGAAGACAATTAGAATGACTGTGTTTGGTAGAGCTGAGAGGGATCCTAGAAAGATGAAGAGACATGCACGAGCATACACGATAGCAGAATTAAAAAATGAACCTAGGTTTCCTGTCTCCAAGTTCAGGGCTCTTTCTGAAGTAGTCTGTGACTCTTGCAATTACTTCTGGATAGCCTGGTACTATAATCTGGAATCAGCTTGTCCTTACTCAGTGTTAGCATAGACCTAAGTTTTCTCAGACTCAATTTATCTACACTGGATTTCATCATTCCACCTCCTCCTCTACTCCTTCAGACCCTGGTTAAACAGTGTCAACATGAATGGGCTGCACTTGACACTGGATGGTCAGAGTAAACCGTTGTTTCATCTGATCAGTGGACTAGCATTTGTTGAAAGCTCAGAGGCAGCCTGCTTCACGGGAGGGGGTTGCTGCCACATTTTAGCTATATGAACAAAGGCAAGCTACTTCTTCTCTGGTTCTGTTTCCTCATTTGAAAAATCAGGTGGTTAGGCTGAGGCTCCTTCAGGTCCTCACATTTTGTGCTTCTCTTGCCCACAAATACAAGGGCCTCTGTTTAAGTGTAAGGAGCTGTGGTGGCACAATGATTAAACACTCAGCTGCTAAACGAAAGATTAACAGTTCAAACCAGTGGCCATGTTATACCATAATATCAACAATAACAGTGACATGGGGAGTATGATGCTTGGGTTCTTCAGAACCTGCCAGCAGCAATGAGAGGGGAGTGAGTCATATCTTTATTTGAAACCCAGTGTCTCTGTGGGAGAAAAACCTGGAGCTCTGCTCCCATAAGACTTAAAGCTTAGAAAACCCTGTGGGGGCAGTTCTACTCTGTCACATGGGGTCACTATGATACTGAATCAACTCCACAGCAACCAACAACAACACTGTTTAAGTGAGGTCATATTAACATACAGTTCAGCATTTTCTTGGTGACAATAAAGTACAGAACAGGAAACTGACACTTGATTTAAGCTTATTTCCTGGCACCAAATACCTGTGTGCTCGTAGCCTCCCTTCCTTCTTCCTGGACACCCTTGAGGACTTCCTTTTTTCAACAAGCTGTTCTGGCTCTGTGGCACCACCTTATGGCTTCAGTGGGGAACTATTTGACCAGTCACATCACCATTCCCTAGTTACAAAAGTATGGCTTCTCATACACCTGCTTTCCCTACCCACACACCAGATAATCCATTTTACTACATATGTATGCCATCTTTAACCCTCTTCCTCCTTCCTCAATTTCTACAAACTATGGCTGATTTTCTCAAAGCAAGTTTTCTCACCCTTTTTTCCCTTACCCTAATCTCTCCCATTCTCTTCTGTTTTCCATTTGCAAACCAAAGATTAATTCCATCATAGCATATGAGATTAGTGTTATATAGTCTCTTGTCTCAAGAACAAAAAGTTACAAAAAAGGTTAAAGTCACATTAGACCTAACAAAAAATCTCAAAAGCCTTTGAAAAACTCTCAGAGGTGCCTTATGACTCCTAACTCAAGTTTCTACTGACCTCTTTCCACCCCTAATTAAGCCTGCTTTTCCTCATTGCCAGCATTCATGAGAAAGAAAAGAAACTGGTTATTACAAAGAGTTCTTAGTTGTTGATTTTAGTTAATGACTAGCAGTACAACATAACTATATGCTCATCTGCATTGCAAATATGTTAATTTTCTGCTGCTTTGTGGATCAAGTCAGTATTTTCAGCCACCCTGGGAATCCAATCACTATTTTAACAGAATTCTTTCTATGGAAAAATATGCTCTGAGTTTCAAACAAATGACCTCCAAGTAGAGTTATGGAGCCCAGCAATGTTGTAAATTGGGTGCTTTTTCTAGGGTGTCGGAGACAGTTTAGGGCATACTGGGAGGCACTGATCAAGTGCTCAGATACCATTTTGAAAGGCTGAGGCTTTTCTTACACTTCTCAGCAGTGGACTAATTTGACTGTACAAAGAGCCTTGGAGAAAGTATGACTGCTCCTTAATATTAATAATAATACCAATGACAATAAAATTTCAACCATTTATTCAGTGCATCATGATATGCCATGTTTTCTGTAAAATGCTTTTCATGCATTCATGTTTTCATCTCTACAATAATCCCAAAACACAAATATTATTATCCCCATTTTACAGATGAGACACCCAAAGTTCAGGGAGGTTAAAATACTTTGCCGAAGGTCACACATCTAGTAATGTGTCTGACTCCTACAGCTTGACTCTTAAATATTATGAAAAGAAGTCAATTCCAACTCATAGCAATCCTATAAGACAGAGTAGAACTGCCCCATAGGGTTTCCAAGGCTGTAATCTTTACGGAAGCAGACTGCCACGTCTTTGTCCCATGGAGCGGCTGGTGGGTTAGAACTACCGACCTCTCGGTTAGCAGCCGAGTGCTTTAACCACTCTGCCACCAGAGCTCCTTTTTTTCCCTCATAAGGACATCTATATGTATTCCACCATGTGGGTCTAAGACTTAACTTTGTAAGACTAACCTCCTCCACCTGTAGTCACTCTGAAAGGTACCTTCCATTGCCAGGCCCCTCACAGTTCTTTTCTACTTGTCTTTGCATGACACCTCTTTGCCACAGCTCTCACCTTGTGAAGTCACAGCTCCTAAGATGCCTCACAACAGTCTCTAGCCTCTATTCTTGCCCTACTTACTACTTGATCTCCTTCCCCAGTTCCAAGCACGCAAAATACACCCAACAGTGGACCTGATTCTAGCGTCTTCCAGTATTCCGGAAAAGTGGTGTCTCAGGCAGCCAGTGGAAGCTTGGCTCACTGCTGTATGTGGTAGGAAACAGTAGTCACTACCCCACAGCTCTGTGTGTACAGAGGAGGTTCAAGGGTAAAAGTTAATTTTTTGACAGCGACTGATAACTGGCTAGGAAGTAAATGAGCAGCCAGGCCGGAGCAAGGTTAGAGCTTTGTTTACTTTGCAAATTTACCTCAAAGTTACCTCCAGCTCATTACAAAAACAAACTGGTTACTTACGTACTCCCAAACCATTTGTTGTCCTTTCTTCATCAACACGGTTAGAGGAAGGGAGTGGGTGGCTTCAGGTGAGAGAATTACAAAAGCCCCAGTGTTGGAAAAGGAAGAGCTCGTTTGGGCAGATGGCGCGGTGCTGGGAGAGGAGCAATCACAGCTTGGAAGCCGGTGGACAGGAGAGCGGTGAGGACCCAGTCCAGGGCAGTTGGAGGAGCTGACTCAGGAGTCTAGATTAATGTGAGAGGCAGGGAGAACCACTAATATTTTTGAGTGAAGAAATGATTCGCTAATGTAGGCAGAAGGCTGGGAAAGACAAACATAAGAATATACGTGAAAAAAGAGTTCAAAAACAGTCTTATGGGGTTGACCAAAGGTCACTAATTAATTTCTAATTTCTCCGAGTCCTTTCTTCTCTGCTCCTGTCCCAGTTCTTGTCATGCTTCTTAGTATTACAGCAATGGCTAACATTTATTAAGTGCTCCCGATGCGCCAGGAGTCCCTGGGGTCAAACGGTTATCATGCTCAGCTGCTACGTGAAAGGTTGGAGGTTCAAGTCCACCCACAGGTCCCTCTGAAGAAAGGCCTGGAAATTGACTTCTGAAAAATCAGCTGTTGAAAACCCTTTGGAGCACAGTTCTACTCTGACGCACATGGAGTCACCATGAGTTGAAGCTGATTCACTGGCACCTGGTTTCAGATGCCTCAGACACTTTACACGCACTATTTCATTTAATCCTCAGAGCAATCGTATGGGCAGGTATTATTTTCCCTATGTTTCAGAAGAGGAAGTGAGGTTAAGTAACTTGCCCAAAGCAGTAATAGGCAGACTGTAACCACCATACGGCGGCCAGTAGGAATCGTGGGTTCCCTCTGTCCTGATGACCACAGCTGTGGGACTTGAATGTCTTTTAGAATCTGTAGCTGGAGTGAAAAAAAACAACTTTCCTGCTGATTTGTCATATCTTCCTCTCTCAAGGATCATCCTGCATTTGCTTAGAGGGTAATGACTACTGTTGCCTTCCCACTAGATGGCACTACTACCTCAGAAATTCTTTTCAAAGCCGTCCTAATCTGTTAGTCGCTGTTCTATTGCTTTGATTCATGATGACCTTACGTATAACAGAATGAAATGATGCCCTGTCCTGTGCCATCTTCGTGATCATTGGTATGTTTGAGTCCATTGTCACGGCCATTGTGTCAATCCATCGCATTGAGGGTTTCCCTCTACTTTGCCAAACATGATGTCCTTTTCTAGCCATTGGTCTTTCCTGATGATGCGTCCAAAGTAAGTGAGCTGAAGTCCCTCCATCCTCCCTTCTAAGGAACATTCTGGTTGTATTTCTTCTAAGACTGATTTCATTCCTTTTTTACAGCAGCTTCACCACTCCACCATCAGCCTCTAGGCATGCCCACAGTCAGCTGTCACATTACCTGGACAGCTCACATCCCCTGATCTAGACCTTCCATTGCCGTTTTCCCAACCCGGACCACGTCCGTTCCTTCCAGGAGATAGTACAATGTGGTGGTTAAGATTGCAGACCCTGCAGCACAATGTCTAAGTTTAAATTTGCAATCATTTACTAATTTATATGTTACTTAATTTCTCTGTGCCTCAGTTTTCTCATCTCATCTACCACATAGGCCTATAATGAGAATTAGATGACTTAATATTTACAAGGTGCTGGTATTAGGTAGAACCATGCCTGGCACATAATAGACTCTCAAGTATTAAAGTATTACAGATGGCCATCCATACCACGGGTTCTGTATCCATGATTCAACCAACTGCTGATCGAAAATATTAAAAAAAAAAAAAAAGACTTTTTTCTTGCCATTATTCCCTAAACAATACACTATAACAACTATTTACATAACATTTATAATTATAATGTAATAGTTGAAAGTAGAATCTGGGGCCAGGTTGTCTAGCTTTGAATCCTGGCTCTGTTGCTTGCTAGCTATGTGATCTTCGTCAACTTATTTTTTTTTCTGTGCCTCAGTTTCTTTATCTGAAAAATGGGAATAATGGCTAACCCTACTTCATGAGTTAATACATGTAAAGTACTTAGGATACTCCTTGGAAGCATAATAAATGTCTCAAAATGTTATTAACTATTGTTATTATCTAGGAGGCTACTAACTACCATTTATTGAGCATCTACCCAGTACTAGGCACAGCGCTAGGCCCTTTGCACACATTATCACAGGTCAGCTGTGAGGCATCCTGGTTTCTGAGCACAGAGAATGCCACAATCTTAGATAACTTCAGGAAGGACATTGTTGCTTTCTTAATAGAAAAAAAAGTTCTTGCTTGCTTCAGCCTTCTGTCCCCTGCTACCAAACTGACATGTAAGTTATGTTTGATCCTGGATTAACACGAACTCTCTAAAGAATACAAACCAAACCCCGGATGCCAATGGCACTCACATCAACAGGCTATTGATTGTGGATCCCACATCATCTTACACAAAGAGACACACACCCATGACCCCAGACACCCAGCAGAGTCTGGGGTCCTGAACTCTTGTCCTGCACCCAGCACCTGACTTTCTCCATAATCTTGGGAAGGTTCATAAACTCATCTTTTGCTACCTAGCTTACATCCATGCCCAGAAACTCCATCTGCTTCCAATCAAATCTGACCTATGCAACAAACTCAGCAGCTGGAGGGATACCTTTTTCTTTCCTACTTTAGAGACCTTTGAAGAATGGCACGCAATACAGCCCCATGATAACAGCCACCGGCCTGTAACCAAGCTCTCCAGCAAACTTTTCTTTGGGCTGTCTCCCCAGCCCCTACTGTGTTCACTCCACGCAGTTGCACCAGGGCTTCAACCATGGTGCATCCATTACTGAGGAGCTTGTAGCCCAAAAGAGGTTCAGTGGCTGCAGAAAGATACAAACTGCCTCTTGGTTTGACTTAGTCCTGTTCAGGCCTGAGTTGGCTTCAAGTTTCAACAAGTCAAAGTTAATACTAACCTGATTGCTGATACCAAGGGTCAGGTGGGTCTTTAACCCTGATGAGCTTGAACATAGTCACTGAAAGTTCAGGGTTCATCTTGACTTCCGGAGTTAGCTCAGCCAAGATGGATGGCTGGGCTGTGCAGCAGGGAAGACAAGGGCCTAGAGCACCCTCCATCAACTCCATCACGGGAGATTCAGGTGTTACATTCTGCTCACCCTGTTCCACTTTGTCCCCTGAAAGGCTGGCTTTTGACTGCTCAGAAATGACCTGTCATTTCTCACTCTTCACCCAAATTAAGCAGGCACATTGCTCAATAGGCACCACATGGCCATCTGAATGAAACCAACTTCTCTTCACAGTCTTGTCCTGAAATATTCTCCCAGCCTGCCGGGGCTGCACTGTAGAACAGTGTAGTATCCCAGACTGGGCCAGTGTTCCCCATGCACCCATCCTCTGGAATTCAAGAGATGCTACAAAAGGCCCCACCTTAAATAGCTCTTCCCGTGGCCCTATATCCCTCCATGTGAGATTAATTCATTTAAGTTAAAGAACTGAAGGCCAATATTAAAGTGAGCCACCTCAGAAGGGAGGCTATTCCTCAGCCCAATGCAACTGTCCAGTTCAAAAGGGCCCCAGGATGGTAATAGTTACAGTTGTCTCTAGGTATCAAACATAACTTACGTGTCAGTTTGGTAGCAGGGGACAGAAGGCTGAAGCAAGCAAGAACTTTTTTTCTCTTAAGAAAGCAACAATGTCCTCCCTGAAGTTATCTAAGATTGTGGCATTCTCTGTGCTCAGAAACCAGGATGCCTCACAGCTGACCTGTGATAATGTCTGCAAAGGGCCTAGCGCTGTGCCTAGTACTGGGTAGATGCTCAATAAATGGTAGTTAGTAGCCTCCTAGATAATAACAATAGTTAATAACATTTTGAGACATTTATTATGCTTCCAAGGAGTATCCTAAGTACTTTACATGTATTAACTCATGAAGTAGGGTTAGCCATTATCCCCATTTTTCAGATAAAGAAACTGAGGCACAGAAAAAAAAATAAGTTGACGAAGATCACATAGCTAGCAAGCAACAGAGCCAGGATTCAAAGCTAGACAACCTGGCCCCAGATTCTACACTTTTAACTATTACGCTGTTAATTAATAATACAGAGAGTTGCCTATAGGGAATTAGGAGAGGGAGAGATCACTTCTGGTTGGGGTGACCAAGGAAGGCTGCTTGGATAAGCAGGCATTTCAGCTGGCCCTTTAGTGTAAATTAAACTCTATTTTCTGTTCCCAATCTCAGTCCTTGAAACTGAGCCCACAGGCCCTGCTCTTACATGAGCTGGAGTGAGGTATTCAGCTGAGGCCTTAGACCTGCTGAACCTAGAGCCTGTGAGGAGTGGGAGACCAGTGGCCGAGCTGGTAAGGAATGCTTACAGATTGTCTGTGTCATTGGAAGATTTCTAACAGCTCGCTGGCTGACATTTGCCTCTGCACCAAAGCACATTGTTTTCATGCCTCTGTGCCTTGTGCTTGCTGTTCCTTCTTCCTGGGATAGTCTTATCACTCCCACTCATCCTTAAGACTAAGTCAGGGGTGGATTATCCAATAAGCAAGGTAAGCACAGGCTTACTTGTGCTTACTTACTAATCTGTAGAGAATAATTTCACATGGGTTTCACCACACCACATCAAAGCAAAACCCATTTGAAATTGTTCACTACAGATTAGTAAATAAGCACAAGTAAGCCCATGCTTACCTTGCTTACTAGGTCATCTGTCCCTGTCGGGGACTGAATAATTGAAAAAAGGCTTTGATTCTGTAGGAAGATGCTGTGGGGTTGGGAGAGAGACAGATGTCAGCCATACCTAGAAACAGAATCTTTGATGTGGTGAAAAAATCTGTCCCTGGACTCAGTCGATGTGTCTTTTCATTCATAAAGCCTTCTCTGATGCTGCTGGGAAGAGCTGGCAGTGTGTGTATGTGTGTGTGTGTGTGAGAGAGAGAGAGATAAAGAGAGAGAGAGAGAGACCCACCACGCTGGGTCCATCATGGCTTTGAGTTCCTTGAGGCCAAGAACCATGTTCTAGTCATTTTTGAATCCCATTGCCCAGCACAGAGCCTGGCATGTAGGAGACACATGATGATATTCTACTGTGGCATTACAGAACACGTGTTAAAATTTGAATTCCCAGAAGGAGAAGCAGGCATAGAATGGCTGTCAGCTTCAATCATTCCCATCCTTACTCAGCTCCTCCCTCCTCTCTGTTTTCTGCTCTGGGTCCTGTGGGAGGACTAGGGCCAGTTTAGTGCAAAGGTCAGGACATTTTTGGTTCCTGGGATATTGATTGCTGTTCAGAATTCTGAACCCACAAGGACCTCAGCAGATCCAGGAGCCAAACTCCAGGTGAGCATATTAGGTCCATGTTGGTAAAATCAGCTTCATGGAGAGTAGCTTTATGAAATCCTGAATTTCTGATCAGACCCCCAGCGCCTTTCTCATAGAGAACACTAGACTCCGAAGTGGCTCTGAATGCTGAGTGGACTGCTGTAGGTCCAAATGGACTAACTGGGCCTTCTGTACCTCTATGGGTAAGGGGACCCTTCCTTGCCTCTGAAAAGCAACTGAAGAGAGAGGCCTGAAACTGCCCTTCTCTTCCCTTATAACATGGAATGTGCAAATTGTCTTCCCCTGAAAGTCTTCCTCTTCTGTGTGTGCTCAGGGTACATTTCCTGAACTAGGGATATTCAGGTTCTATGAACATGTTGCCTGGTTACTCGTCCTTTGCTTGGGTGGGAAGTGGCAGCAATAATTTGTTGTGCTTCAGACCTATCTGATCCACAACCTGCTTAATCCACCTCCTAGAATCACGGGCTGACTATAACTTTAAACATTTAACTATGGTTGGCCCCAGTCGCCCCAGGTCCCCACCACAATTACTTCCACTGAGGGTTGACTACATGATTCTTGATCATTTAAGGCCTAAGGCATGGAAAAAAGAAGTGGAAGAAAGATAGGAGTGGAAACAACACAGTTATGGTCTCCAAGTAGCCGAAACTGTCTTGCTGTTGAGTGCCGTCGAGTCGATTCCAACTCATAGCAACCCTATATGACAGAGTAGAACTGCCCCATAGGGTTTCCTAGGCTGAAATCTTTATGGGAGCAGATTGCCAGGTCTTATTTCCCACCGAACTGCTGGTGGGTTCGAACCGCTTACCTTTTGGTTAGCAGCCAAGAGCTTAACCATTGCACCACCAAGGCTGCTTGAAATAGTCTCAGTTTTCATTTTTTAAAATCATGATCTAATTTACAAACAATAAAACGCACCCATTTTTAAGTGTACAGTTCAATGAGTTTTGGCAAAACCAATGTAATCACTGCCACGGTCAAGGTATTGAGCATTTTCATCACCCTAAAAAGTTTCCTTGTCCCTTTCTAGTCAGTACCCTCCCACTCCCAGAGGTAATCACTGTTCTGATTTCTATCACCATAACTCACTTGGTTTTGCCTTTTCTAGAACTTTAAATTAATGGAATCAATTAATAATTATACATATGTCAATGGCTTTTTTTCGCCCAACTAAATGCATTTGGGTTTCTATGATGTTGCTTATATGAGTAGTTAATTCTTTATTTTTATTGCTGTACTTTTCTATTGTATGAACAGAACACTATTGATTCATTCACCTGTTGGTGGGCTTTTGGCTTGTTTCCAGTTTGGGGGGCTATTATGAATAAAACTGCTATAAACATTCTTATACAATGTTTTGTGTGTGTGAACATGTTTTTGTTTCTCTTGGATACATGCCTAGGAGTAAAATGGCTGAGTAACATGGTAGGTGTATTTTTAACTTTGTAAGGAACAGTTCTCCAAAGTGATTGTACCATTTTAAACAACTACCAGCAGAGTATGAGAGCTCTGGTTATTTCATTTCATTTAGGCTTCATTCTCAGGATTCCCCAGTGGTACAACAGTTAAGCTCTCGGCTGCTAACCAAAAGGTAGGCTGTTCAAATTCACCAGAGGTTCTGCAGGAGAAAGACCTGGCGATCCGCTCCCATAAAGATTACAGCCTAGAAAATCCTATGGGACAGTTCTACTCTGTCACATGGGGTTGCTGTGAGTCAAAATTGACTCCACAGCACCTAACAACAACATGCTTCATTTTAATAGCTCATAGTCACTAATTAGAGAGAACCGTTTTAAGAACTATAAAATTGGTCCTTACAAACAGATTACACGGAAAGTTTTGTCCCCAAGAGATACCTCATAGTTAAATATCTTTGATAGAAGAAGAGTTTTCCACTTGTTGGGACCTTAGACCCAGCATGCAAATTTAGGACGGATGCTCAAGGAGCAATGAGGGAGGAAGACAGCTCAGCCCGCCCTGCAGGATCAAACCCAACAACCAATTTGGTGACAGATGTTCAAGCCAGATCACCCTCATATCCAAGCATGGCTTTGTAAGAAGTCACTATACTATCCCTGAGAGTAATCAGAGAATTTATTTGCAGTCTGTTAGCTAATTGTTCCCATACTGAGTACAGATCTTAACTAAATGCCTTATGTGACGTTTCAATTTCTGGTCTCTATTATGAAACAGTTGATAAATTACTGTGCTTATATCCTGCCTGTAGCGTTTAATTTAATTTAAGTATAATTTAAGTATAAGATTCTGGCTGATATCAGAGATTCCTGAAACCTATTTATAAGATATGATGTGAACCCTGAAGAAGATACAAGTTTTGCAGGCAGAAGAGGGAAGTTGCACACCAGTTACACAGCATCCAGCAAGTCACATCACTTCTCTTGGCCTGGGGTTAGTCAGAACAAAAGTGAGAACATAATTCCTGTCTTTGTCCACCTACCTACTGGGGTGGATGTGGGATTCAAATGAGGTACAGCTGCATTTGAATCCTGGCTCTGCCGCATGCTACCAAGAACTTGACCGTGTTACTTATTTAACTGTCCAAACCTGGATGTCTTAGTTATCTCTGGCTGCTATAGCAGAAATATCACAGTCTAGGAGGATAGAAGTCCAAATTCAGGGTGCCAGATCCAGGGAAAGACTTTCTTTCTCTGTTGGCTCTGGGGGAAGGTCCTTGTTATCAATCTTTCCCTGGTCTAGAAGCTTCTCAGTGCAGGGATCCCGGGTCCAAAGGACATGCGTGCTTCTGGCTCTTTTTGCTTGGTGCTAATGAGCTCCCCCATCTCTCTGCTTGCTTCTCTCTTTTATATCTCAAAAGACGTTGACTCAAGACACAATCTAATCTTGTAGATTGAGTCCTGCCTCGTTAGCATCATAGAGGTAAGGTTTACAATACATAGGAAAATCACATCAGATGACAAAATTGTGGACAGTCACACAATACTGAGAATCATGTTCTAGCCAAGTTGACACACACTTCTGGGGTGAGACAATTCAATCCATAACACTGGGTTTTCATCCTTTTGAAGTGAAGATAATAATACAAACCTTACAAGGCTGGTATAAGAATTAGGTAATATGCATAGAACACCTATCACAGCAGGTGCTAAATAAATGAGTCTCAAAAATAAGTAGACTACTTACCTAAGTTATACAAGAGCATCAATTAGTGTTTTTTTAAGAAAATGCATAATTTTATTTATTTCTTATTATTGTTTATTGCACTTTAGATGAAGTTTTACGGAACAAGTAGTTTCTCATTAAACAGGTAGTACACATATTGTTTTATGACATTGGTTAACAACCCCATGACATGTCAACACTCTCCCTTCTCAACCTTGAGTTCCCTGCTGCCAGCTTTCCTGTCAACCTCCTGCCTTCTAGTCTTTGTCCTCCCTGGACTGCTGTGCCACATTAGTCTCATTTTGTTTTACGGGGCTGTCTAATCTTTGGCTGAAGGATGATCCTTGGGAGTGACTTCATTACTGAGCTATAAGGGTGTCCAGCGGCCATACTTTTGGGGTTTCTCCAGTCTCTGTCAGGCCAGTAAGTCTGGTCTTTTTCTGTGAGTTAGAATTTTGTTCATTCCCTGTCAGAACAGTCAGTGGTGGTAGCCGGGCACCATCTAGTTGTACTGGATTCAGTCTGGTGGAGGCCATGGTAGTTGTGGTCCATTAGTCCTTTGGACTGAACTTTCCCTTGTATCTTGTTTTCTTCATTCTCCCTTGCTCCCGAAAGGGTGAGACCAGTGGAGTATCTTAGATGGCTGCTCACAGGGTTTTAAGACCCCAGACGTTACTCACCAAGGTAGAATGTAGAACATTGTCTTTATAAACTGTGTTATGCGAACTGAGCTAGATGTTCCCCGAGACTATGTTCCCCATAGCCCTCAGCCCAGCAATTCAGTCCCTCAGGCAGTTTGGAAGTGTCTATGGAGTTTCCATGACCTTTCCTTGTACAAGTTGTGCTGGCTTCCCCAGTATTGTGTACTGTCTTGCCCTTCACCAAAGTTACCGCTTATCTATTGTCTATTTAGTATTCTCCCCTACACCCCTCCCATCCCTCACAACCATCAAAGATTGTTTCTTTTTGTGTGTAAAACTTTTCATGAGTTTTTATAGTAATGGTCTCATACAATATTTGTCCTTTTGTGATTGACTTATTTCACTCAGCATAATGTCCTCCAGTTTCATCCATGTTATGAGATGCTTCAC